>NC_045439.1:47088139-47199540 GCF_002776525.5 Piliocolobus tephrosceles | reverse complement strand
TTTCTTTCTTTCTTTCTTTCTTTCTTTCTTTCTTTCTTTCTTTCTTTCTTTCTTTCTTTCTTTCTTTCTTTCTTTCTTTCTTTCTTTCTTTCTTTCTTTCTTTCACAGGGTCTTGCTCTGTCAACCAGGTTGGTATACAGTGGCATGATCATAACTCACCATAATCTCAAACTTCTGGACTCAAACACTCCTCCTGCCTCAGCATCTGGAGTAAAGGGGACTACAGGTGCACACCACCACACCCGGGAAATATTTTAATTTTTTTGGAGAGACAGAGTCTCACTATGTTGACCAGGCTGGTCTTGAACACCCAGGCTCAAGTGATCCTCCCACCTCAGCCTCCCAAAGTGCTGGGATTACAGTCAGAAGCCACTGTACCTGGTCCCTTGATCCTTTTCCTTCCATTCGATGTGAATCCATTCTTCACATAGGAGCCAGGGCAATGGTTAAAAAGATAAATTTGATTGTGTTATTTCCCAGCTTAAAACCCCTCGATGATTACCCACTGCACTTAGATAAATAAAAATCTTCCATCCTTAATATTGCCTACAAAACATTGCACAATTTATTCCCACTATCCCAATCTTATGACATATCTCTCTCCTTGGCTACGGCCCCACCGCGTTAGCCTTCTTCAGTTCCTGCAGGGTGCCAAGGTTTTGCTTACTCAAAGCCTGCTCAGTGTCCAATACTCTTTGCCAGGCTTTACCCTCTAGTCTAAATGTAAGTGTCATTTCCTCAAAAGTCCTTTTCTAACCTCCCAATCCAAGTCATACTCCATTTTGATACGCAATGTTTATCATTAGCCATACACATTTCCCCACTTCTTTGCTATTTCGAACAGTGCTGCTATACACATTTTATGTGTGTGAGAGTTTCTGGGGCAGTGCTTTTCAAACTGTGGGTACCAATTTGCTGGTGAACTAGTAATATCAATTTTTAAGAAAACAAGAAGGATAAAAGAAATTGAAGAAGATAGAATAAAAATACCAGAGCTATTGCATGTAACAAGCATTAGCTTTGTTTTATGAAATTTTTATTTCAGGGTGTGTGTGTGTATTGGATCACAAGGTAAAATGGATTTATTACTGCAGGTCAAAGTAGAAGAAGGTTGGAAAGCCACATTTCAGGGTATATTATAGGAATGGCTATCTTGGGTCATGGCCTTTGATTATAATTTCAAACACAAATATAGAAAATTAGAAGATCCAGAGAATATATTATATATTTATACATACATATATTGCCCTTTGCTCTTGGTTTACTCATGCTAGTTTACATAAACTTTTGTTCACACTAAACGTACTTTCTTAAGGGGAAAATTCTTACGGTAAATTATTTTACATATATTTTATAAGGGGTGAGTTATTTATGTAGAAATCAGTGTTGTTTAAGCTCACAGAGCAGTGACAGAAACCAGGAGGTCTCAAGTTTTTGGATGCATTCTCTTTTCATAACTTTCTACATCACCAATTTACATTACAGCTAGAAATAAATCCTCCATGTTTATTTAAACACTAAAAGTGCAGAACACATTTATTTTATTGTATAAAACTCTACTGGAAAAATCCTGGCTGCTTAGGATAGTAATCCCCAATCCATGGACAAAATACCATCTCCATGTGCTGTTTTCTATTCTCGTTCCATTTGGTGCTGCCCTTTAACCTACCTTTACTGCACAGCAAAGATCTGTAACAGAGCCAACCCTACCTAGCCAGAGCAGACAGCTGCCTCTCTGTAGAACTTGAAGGGAACTGCAGGGCAATCTACGTGGCATCTCCCTACTGCCTGACTTTTCACCATTAGAGTGCCTTGTTTGATATCAACCAGATGACCCACGTTGAAATACAAATATCTTAGGCAAAAGGAGGAAGTCACATTTTTAAACCATCATCCATTAGCTAGTGAATTGGTTTATTGGATTAGTTTTAAAACCAGGATCAGGATGATCAGGATCTCGAACGAGTGAGATGGAAAAATTGACATGCTAGGCCAAAGAAAACCGAGAGATAGCAACAGCACCCTAAGTGAGAGGGCAATCTGAGTTTCCCTGCTGAACCTGGAGAAAGAAGAACTAGACATAAACTCTCCCTGCTTTGCAGTTTGCCCTGCCTGTACATACTAACTCTGTTACAGTGGCGCCATCTTGGAAGCACCATGAATCACAGCAGTCAACATGTCAGCTCTGTTCTATCCAACCTCATTCATATGCTCCATCCATTGTGAGGCATCAGGCATTGCTCCATTCTTGCATTCAAATACAGCTTCTCAGAAGTCAATGTTTGAAACACAGAAACCATCCAGGTTTGGATACCCATCTGGTTTATGTGTCTCCCTTTTATTTCTATTTTAATTATATTTAGGACTGTCCTGATCCTTCTTTCAGCCAGTTTTGTTTTTTCAATCAACTCCAAATAGAGACTCCACTTGAGCAAAACCAGTACTGCCCTGTAGCCTAAGCCAGAAATGAAAAGAGGAATGCTGGGTTTAAAAAGCAATAAAAGAAAACAAATCCAGACAGGGAACAGGTCTGTTTCTTGGGACACATCAACCTTACACCACATTCTCAAAGTCACTTTTTATTGAAGAAGATAAACAGCAAAATTTTTTTTTTTTTAGATTAAATCCCTCCATGGCTGATGTAAGAAAGAGGTCTTTTGGTAAAAATAGCAGTAAGGACAACTTAGGTCCAGGTTTAGACTGTTGTGCCAAGATTCAGTTGTGGGGGTGAGTTGTGAGCAGGCCAGCTGCCTCATGTATTCAAGTGGATTTTGCTCCCAGAAGCCCAGAGGCTCTGCATTTGGGGGCAGGCTGAAAACAGGCAGAGTTCTTCACCTTCAGAGCCTGGAACTTCTACTTCCCCATCACTTACTCTCTGGCTAAGCTTTGATTAAACTCATTCACAGTAAGGTGCAAATGACAAAGGAGGTTCCTTGTTTGGTGTTAAGCCTCCTCCCACTAGAAATTCATAATGCACGTTAGCATATTAAGATGTTGAGAAGTTCTACTGAGAAGAAAACTGTCTAACTTTGCTTTACCCAAAGTGTCCAATTTGACCATGGACCTCTTTTTGACCTCAGAATAACTACTAACATTTTGAAGGAGCACTACCATTGTGACAACTGTATTCCTTTCAGTTAAATGATTGCATTTCTCATCCATTCATTCTTTAAACAAATAGTTACTGAGACCTAGTATGTACCAGGCGCTGGTGAGTAAAACAGGCACCTTCATGGAGTTTACATTGTTTAACGTTTGTTTCATCCAGTTTGTCGTTTAATTAATTAACAAACGTCATTAAAATAATCATACAAGTGAGGACAAAGCTGAGCCGTGGGAGCCCTTAAAGATTCTCTTCCAGGTGACTGAGGAGACCTGGAAGCCAGTGCTAACTAGATGAACAGAGTGGAGGTCTGAGGGGAACAGCATTCTAGGAAGAGGGAACAGCAGTGACAAAGATCACGGTAGTACTCAAGGAAGCAGAGTGCAGGCATCATTCCTGTTTGAGGCTAAAGAGGTGCATAAAAGCCAGATCATGTCAGAAAATTGTGGGGTAAGGATTTGTTTTGGCCCAAGGGTCCTTTCTCACTGTGGCTGAAATTGCAGCAAGTCTGTGTGTTGGGCACTTGCCATGGCCAATGTAGGGGCTGTGCCAGGTCACTACACAGACAGGCATTAGTGCCTTTGGTTTTCAGAGGAGGAAACAAAGGTCAAGGAAGCATGTGGCCTGCCAAGACCATCAAGCTCCTCCAAGGCACAGTCAGGATTTAAAATCAAGTCTGTCTGAGTCCAAAGTCATGTGCCAAACTAACAAGCTGCTGAAGACTGCTGTCTGCCATTACCCATTCCCTCCCCAAAGCACCTGGTTCCTAGAGCTTCTGTGGGATTCCAGACCCTGGTGGAGGGTGTAGCAGGGAAATGAAAGACGCAGGTGTAATGTTCTGTGTCAGAAAGTATAACAGTAGGACAAAAAGGTAGCCATTCTGAGTACCAAGTGTGGACACAATTATCCTTTTCATGCTTTAAACTAGCCTGTTGTCCTAAGCACAGCAGGGAAAGCCAGCGCGGCCTTTGGAAGTCCTGGTTTCCTGGGGCTCTGAGTCCTGAGATGCTGTAGTGGATTTTAGATACCCCAGGAGCACAAGCCTGTGACTCCCATGGGCCTCTGTGCCAGCACCCCAGACCCCAGACTCCTGAGAAGTTCCGGGACCCCCAGGGAGATGGGTTGGTGATACCAATGAGGCCTGAGAAATTCACAGCTGCCAAAGAGTACTTGAGCTGGAGGTTGGAAGCCTGGGAGTTGGTTTCAAGGCCTTTTAGAAGCTCTTAGAGTCTGGCAGCCTGTTTCATGTGCAGAGTGAAAGCATGTCCTCAAAAAGCCCTAGGTCTGCCCTACTTCCTCTCTGGACTTCCTTGAATATAGAGTGGCAGACAGGGCTAGAACCCCATTCCCCTGACATTCTCTATACCATGCACTTACATGTGTGTATGTACACGTGCATACACACAGGTGTCCACACACACACACAACACACACATAGTATTATTTCCATCTCCACACAAAGCATATTATAACTTGTGTCTTCATTTCAGAAATCCTGGAGTCTCTTATATCTGATAACGGTTCGGAGTGGCTACGTCCCAGTGAAATGTCATTTGCGGGGCTGAAATAGCTCCCAGGGTACGTTCTCAGGCTAACCAAGTGAATATTCACTGGTCTACACTGAGAGACTCCGAGGGGACAACTAATCTCAGTAGGTCCTCCCTGCCCTTCAGAACATCACTGTCTCCAAAACAGTCCCTTTGTAGGGCACAGGCTTTGAGCACACATATACCTGAGTTTGATTCATGGCCTTGCTGTATGACCCTGGCAAGACATTCAGCCTCAGTTTCCACATCTACAAAATGAAGATCTAATTCCCTCTTCATAGGGTTGCTGCAGCAACTAAATAAGCTCTGACAAGTAAAGCAGTTCACACAGTGCTGGGCACATGGTAAACTCTCAGTAAATAATAGCAGTTATTTCTATATAGATTGCCCAGCAGAACTCACGGGCTCAAGGTACATAAGCAGGTGGGACTAGCAGGAAAACCTGCAGCAGTGTAATCTCTGGCTCTGGCCACCCCACCCCTTCCCATCCTGATGTACAATCAAATCTAAGGGTCCTCGAATAAACTGACAAGTGGCCTAGGCTTTCTGCCATCTCCTTGGGCCAGGGCATATCTACAGGATTGAGAACACATGGGGTAGTAGATCAGCAATTATCTTCACGGTAGTCCTGTCTTCATCTTTTCTTGGCTGTTTGATCTTAGGCAAATCATTTACACTCTGCATCTCACTTTTCTCATTTGTAAAATGAGAATAGTAATGACATCCTCCCTACAGGAAATGTGTACAGATTAATGAGATAATGTAGAAAGGGTGCTTAGGGTATAGTTATGTTTTTGCTGGAGAAAGAGGACTGATAGTTAAAAAGTGTAGCTTCTGCTGGAAAACTTCCAGCAACAATGAATTCACAGAAAGGTGATTACATTGTTATTCAGTTATAATTGTTTAAGGTTTTCCCTTTACATTAAATCGGTATCAGTTCATTTCAACCTTGACACAGTGGATTTCATAGGACAAACTCCAGATCCCTAAATTAGAATTTCTGAGGGACAGGACCTGAACTTGTAGAGTTAAAAGCCCCACAGTTTTAACTGACAAGCCAAGACTGCCCACCACCAGATTATGGACCAAGAATGACCTGGAGTTGGGGCAGAACTCTCCAGGGCTAACTCTAATATGACCAAGTTCTATGATGGCAGGGACAGAAACATAACCTGATTCAAACTGTAGGCTTAAATAGAAGTTTGGCTAAAGTGGGAAATGTCCCACTTAGGAAAGTTTATTAGGAAAATCTCCAAATAGCTTAGACTTTCTGCATTTGTCTGACTTCTCCAAATGATCACACTTTAATTTATTCCTCCAATTGTCACCCCCAGGTATCTCCTAAGTGACTTGAAATGAAAGAGGGAGAAAGACCACAGAGAGATTGGCTGAAGGATTAGAGAGACTATGTACCCTCAGACTCAGGGGCTGTCAAACAGTGTCAAACGTAGTGAAGAGTGAATGAGGAGACTTCCCTCCTGTACCCCCACACACACCTTAACTGATATCTGCAAGTACTTGCACTAAAATGGGCACATTTTAAAGCAGAAAGAAACTTTAACCACTATTTAGTTTGTGGGTACATAAGAGATTCAGCTCATAGGTCAAGAAAGTGTTTTGCCCTGTAATGTGTTTTGTACAGTAAGTTATTTAAAGCATAAAATGTAAGCAATACAATTATAAGGAAAATATACTGACTTCTATTACAACATTCTTTTTCCATGCTCTTCATCTTGAAACATATTTACACATCGCCATTTTATATAAAATGATGTTATTTCTCTGAGGAGATTGGGAGCTCCTTGAGGGAAGGGATCAGTCCTGATGCAAACTTATACAGCATTCTGAGTATTTGGAAGGTACTCATCAAACACGTGATGAAATATTAAATATCGTGGAATCTTGTACTTTATCATGCTAAACCTAGATCCAAGATAGGGCTGGATTGTTTAGAAGATACCACCCCAGCACCTTTCTCCACACTGTGACAAAATAACCCTGGGAAGCCCCCAAAAGTTTCTCTGGCTGCTTACCAAGTTTCTCTTTCTGCTTACCAAGGTAACTTCCCACTCCCATTACCTAAGTGACAGGATATGTGGGTCTCTAGAGACAAGGCTCATGGGATTTACTTTCTCTTTTCGTTTTCCTTGCAGTGCAACATGTACAACATTGGCTGAAAAAATACTTTTTATAGAGGGTGAGTTAAATAGCAGATAGGTGGTGTCTCTATTTACTCAATCGACCGGGTATAGATCTGGGACAATAAGTAGTCTCTTGACAGCTACTGTTGGCAGGATCCTTCTCAGAGCAATTCTTCGAACACGAACTTGTCTTAATCATCTATTTTGCCTCTGCCATTTTGTTTTGAGATCCCTGGTTTCTGGAGGAAGAAAGTTACTTCTGCCCAAGACCTGAGTTTCTCTCCTTACAGCCCCTGAAACCAAGCATAAGCCAATCCCTTAAGTGTGATGGTAGTACAAGGCCAAAAATCAAGGCACTCGATATTATGTTCTACCTTGACATCCTGTAAAATCTGGAGGTCCTCGAATGGCCTAACTGCAAGTTCCCCTCCTCACTCTGCTCTTGTAGATGAAGTCTCCTATCTAAACAACCTTGGTTAAAATGACCAAGAACCATTGCTGCTTATCCCTGAGTAGTGGGGTTCAGTCCACAGTATTCAAGAAAGCCAATCATGTCCTCCTGTGGGAATCTGGAGGCACTACATCCTCTTGATCCTACAAAGCTTGCCTCCAACAGCCCCTCTCTGTTCACTCCACTCCCAAGTGCAACCCCCATGCGGCCCTGCATGGCATTAGGTGTCCTCCCGGGCTGTAAGCATATGTGACTAACACACTGCTGTTGATCTCATCGGGCCAGTGTTGGGGGTTGGGTGTTTCTCATTCCCACGATCCTAGAGCAAAAAACCCTCCCTCGTCAATGAGGTGAGGAGGAGGCAATTAAAACACTGTTCCTAAAGTGAATCCTGTGGGTATTAGTTCTTGTGCCCCTTCTTTAGCACCCCTAAACTGCACCTGCTCCCTGCAGATTTTTCACTGCTTCTGCTGCCCTTCTGGAGTGCTAGGTGCTGCATGTCCCATACTTTCCCACCTCTAGTTCTTCACACTTAGCAGGTGACCACCACCTCTTACTCTACCAACACTGACAGCGAGGGGAAGCTTCAGAAACAACTTCTTCAATGTCTGTAAAAAAAAAAAAAAAAAAAAAAAAAAATGATTTCACTTTCCTTCCCTAGCAACATTAATGTTCTCCAAGTCCTCTTTAATATTTTATTGATTTACCCTGTCACTCTGAGGGTTATCCACACATATTCTGAGAGTAAAGGGAGTTTTTGCTGTGGAGACTCAACTGTCCGTCAAAAGGATAGTCAGCTAGTAGTAGCTCTTAACAAAAACAAAAACAAAAACAAAAAACCACTACTCTGAAAGGCCACTTACTTTTTTTCACTTTCTTGCAACACTTAAGCTGACTAAAATGTGCTCATGGTAGAGTACATTACCAACTGGTCGATCTACTTCTTTTTTTTTTTTCTTTTTTTTGAGACGGAGTCTCGCTCTTGTTGCCCAAGTTGGAGTGCAGTGGTGCAATCTCAGCTCACTGCAACCTCCACTTCCCAGGTTCAGGCGATTCTCCGGCCTCAGCCTCCCCAGTAGCTGGAACTACAGGCGCATTCCACCATGCCTTGTTAAATTTTTGTATTTTTAGTAGAGACGGGGTTTCACCATGTTGACCAGGCTGGTTTCAAACTCCTGACCTCAGGTGATCCACCCACCTCAGCCTCCCAAAGTGCTGGGATTACAGGCATGAGCCACCGCACCTGGCCTGATCAATCTACCTCTAATGTTCAGTTTCCGCAGTAGGCCTTAACATGATCTCAGGAGCCATGAAGGAAAAAGAACATCCTTCCTGTGTTGCATCAACTGAACTGTGGTGGATTCCTCCCATTTTTTAGGATGTAGATCTTCCTTCTGCAACTTTATGACCATTTAATCAGTTCACCTGAAGATTAGAAGATTAGATTTATCTAGATTAGTCAGAAAATCTAGGTGTTTATTTATCTAACTTCAGACTAGAGAAGGCCTAATTTTAAAAGCAAAATGAGAAAACATTAAGCTTACCTATTTTGTAATAGGTAAACTTCTGCAGGCCAAAATTAAAAATCCTTACGTGAAGTTAAAGGTCAAATTGGGGAAAAGATGAAACATATATATCTGTCAAACTGTTTCTAGCCTTACTGTTAAAAGAGCTCTTACCAAAAATATAAAGATAAATGCCCCAATAGAAAGCTCACTATTCCAATAGGAAAGTCATTCTAATATATGATTAGGTAATTTACAAAAGAATCACAAATTACCAATAGGCCTATGCAAAATGTTCATCCTCTCTAGCAAACAAATACATGCAAATTAAAGTAAGAATAAGGCACTAGTTTTGCCTATCAAACCAGCAGTGAGTGGGCTTTCCTACCTTGTGAGTCTTGGTGGTAAGATAGACAGGCCTCATGTCCCTGGAGGGACAAACACCAGATACTTTCTTTCCCACCTCCTGGGCTTGGGTACTCAGATGTGACAACCTAAGATTGTGTGTCTATTGCTAGTCATGCCAAGAAACTAGAAGACAGCAGAATTCTTTCTGTCTGCAGCAGCAACATCCAGTTTCCAGGAGCTGCCAGGGCAGAGCTGCCAGCGTGGTGTATGGTGTCCAGTGTCCAATAACCAGGCCCAGTGCCAGCAGTGTCAGGCTCTCGTTAGGCCTCAGTGGCAATGGCAGAGGAGTCCTCGCTGAACTGGATCTGCAGCAAAGACTTGACTGGGGCTCTGGCTGCACAGCCTTCCCATGTTCCTGCCATTTTCTAAGCCTGAGGCTCTAGCTTTCTTGACAAACCTGTGGGCTGCCCAACACCTTGCATAAATAAATTCTTGTGGTGGTTTCTGTTGCTTGATTGATAAAGCAATATAAAGAGAAAGCTCTCCAACCTAGTAATTTTACTTCTTGGGATGTATCCTACATAAATCATTAGAAATGTACACATTTATTTTTATTTTTATTTCAGTAGATTTAGAAGTACAAGTGGTTTTTGGTTGCATGGATGAATTGTATCATAGTGAGGTCTGGGCTTTTAGTGTACCCATTCCCTGAATAGTGTGAAATGTGCATGTTTAAATAAAAGGATATTTTTCAAAACCCTGTTCAGAGCAGCAAGAACAAGGAAAAAATCTGAATGTCCTATAAGAAATTGATTAAAAGGATTATAATACGGAATATTATATAGATTAAAAGCTTGTTCTTAAAGGATACTAAAAGACATGTTAACATACTCATATGATATTAAATTAAAGAGGAAAATGTTCAACAATCATCTAATTTTTCATAAATAACCAAAATGCTGATGGTCGCTTTCTCTTGAATATGGGTATACTGGTAAGTTTTATTTTCTTTATAATTATTTTGTATCTCCTAATCCTCCATAATGAACATGTATTTTTTTACCTTTATCAAGAAAGTAAACAAAAGCTATATTAGAAAAAATAGATTTATCTGAAACTGTCAAGTGGACTAATTGGTTTTTTTTTAGTTGCATGTTTGCTTTTCACAGTTCAGCAATAGATCTTCAACTGGCAAAGGAAAGGGAAGATTTGCTGTACCTTTTTCACAACGACCCAAAGAACTGTCTCAATAAAACAATGGTTTTAACTTAGGAAACTGAATTTTCTAAAAATTTAAAGGTAACCCAAAAGTCATGTGTCCACCCAGGGCAGGAGATTTGAATTGGGGGAAAGATCAGAAGATAGGTGTGTGGACTGATGAGAGATCCACGCATGGAAAGTGGAGGGACACAAACTCCTAAAAAACCTAGGGAGCACAAATATATTGTCATTCTCCACTGAGTATGTTAATTGTCTTTGCTTTATGCTGATGTTGCTCTTAATAACATTCCTTATGGTGCCAGGGTGCTTTGTGGTTTATGAAGTACTTGTACTTGCTCATATATTATTATTAGGCTCATTTTACTGGAGAGAAAATTAAGCCCTAGAGAACCTAAATGATTTGTTGAATGTCTCATGTTTATTATGTGGATGAACCAGGTCTTCTGTTCTTTTGACTATTCCTGGAGGTGGCAGAGCAAAGTGGTTGAAAGCTTGGGCTTTGGAGCCAGACAAACCTGAGTGTGCACTCAGCTCTGCCACTTCTTAATTGTGTGAACTTGGAGAAATCGCTTAACCCCTCTCAACTTCCATTTCCTCATCTGTCAGGTGGGGATAAAAACACCTACCTTGGACAGTCCCTACAAGAATAAAAGGTAACTGTTATTATTATTACCCCACCCATGCCCTTGACAAGCCTTGCTTTTAGTCTCCAGGTCAAGTTGGATCCACATTGTAGGTTAAATTGTGCCCCTCAAAATTTATTTGTTAAAGCCCTAATTCCCACCTCAGAATGTGACCTTATTTGGAAATAAGGTCTTTGCAAATGTAATTAGTTAGGTTAAAATGAGGCCTCCAGAACTGTGATACAACAAATTTTTGTTGTTTATGTCACCTAGCTTGCAGTACTTTGTTATAGCTGCTGCAGTGGGCTAATACAATCCCCTACTCAGTGTGGCACTGGTGATGTCAGTGCCTACTCACAGATCCACCGAAGTTTTACCACTGCAATCAGCTGCCCTCTATGACCCTTTCTTTCATCCAACTTTATTGAGCAGAGAAAGGTCCTCAAAATGGAAATTCATGTGTGCTGGAGAAGTCCAAATCCTAGGTTTTAAAAAGATCAATCTGATTATAATGATCTAATTAAAAATATACCTTACTCAGAAGTGAGCTTAAAGTTGCCATTTGTGCTTTAATGGTCCACCTTTTCAGAGTGGGCTCTCCCTTCTATCGGTGCTTACTCTGGAGCAATAATTCTCAATGTAGAATATTCAGGAATGAAGCTCAGGAAAATGTCTTTTTAGAAAGCAAGTGATTTTCACGATCAGCTGGTTTTCTAGAATAAAAATAACATTATTTAATTACATTTGAAAATATCACCTGATTGCAATAAACAGCAAACCAAGACCCTCGAGAACTAAAGTGTATGGATTCGTTTCCTATTGCTGCTATCACAAATGACCACAAATTTAGTGGCTTAAAACAACAGAAATTTATTATCTTACAGTTCCAGAGGATGGAAGAAGTAGTATCTGTCTGCAGCACTCTGTTCCTGTGAGGCTTCTGAAAACAAAAATGGACTAAAAGATTCTGCTCTTTTAGGGAGGAATCAACTTCTTTGCTTTTTCCAGCTGCTAGAGGCCCCCTGCACTCCTTGGCTTTTGACTAGCCCACAACCCCGAAATTTCTCCGACCTCTGCTTCCATCGTTATGCCTCCTTCTCTGACTCTGATCCTCCTGCCTTCATCTTATAAGGACACTTGTGATTATCTTGGGCCCACCCAGACAATCCATTATAATCTTCCTGTCTCAATATCCTTAACTTCACGACATGTGCAAAATTCCTTTTGCCATATAAGGTAACATATTTACGGGTTCCAGGGATTAGAATGAGAATATTTAGGTGGGATCATTATTCTGTTTACCATGGTACAAGAAAGTTGTTTTTTAAATTTTTTTATTTTTTTGAGTTAAAGAAGGATTACTGTTGTTTTGAGGTTTACATCCTTTTTGCAATTCTGAACTCTTGGGCTTTTGGTCATTTATAGGCCCATCCTCTCTACTTCTCTAATTTTCAATTAAGAACTAGCATTTTTAAAGTAATGATTTTGAAATAAACTTACTAGTATTTGGATGTCTTTGGAAAAGAAGAGAGCAGAATCTTTTAGTCCTTTTTTGTTTTCAGAATTACAGAACCTGAGTTTCGAACGCTACAGGAATTTTCTAACTATTTCAAAGGATGCTGTTAAATTTTCAAAATATATTATGATGAAACTTATTTTTACTTATATATTTTGGGGGTAGCAAGAACTGTGTTGCAAAAAAATTTTCAAGCATCAATATGTTATAATATTGCCAAGCAAACATGTCTTAGGTCACAGTTTCTATGCGTCAGGAATCTGGGTGTGGCTTAGCTTGCTCCTCTGCCTCCAGAGCTCTCATGAAACTGCAATCAAGGTGTTGGCCACTGCTTACAGTCATCTCAAGGCTCGACTGGGGATGGATCCACTTCTAAGCTCATTCAGGTGGTTGTTGGCAGGCTTCCGTTTCTCCCATGTTGTTACACCAAGCGCCGGGTTTCTCACGGGCTGTTAGCCAGAGGCGACCCTTAGTTCTTGCCAAATGGACCTCTCCATAGGACAGTTCACACCATGCCTGCTTGCTTCATCAGTGCAAACAAGCTAGAGGGCAGAGAGAGTTTCAGCAACACAGAAACCACAGTCTTTTGTAATCTAATCTTGGAGGTAATGTACCATCATGTTCACAATATTCTATCTGTTAGAAAGGAGTCACTAAGTCCAGTACACACTCAGTGCGGAGGGGAATTACACAAAGATGTGAATACCAGGAGGTGAGGATAGTTGTGGCCATCTTAGAAAACTGTCTACTACAGATGCTAAATAGAAAGGCAAGTGTCTACTCCAGACGACCTCTTGGGCGCCTCCCATTCTATTACTTCATGACACTTTCCCCTCTTTTTCCTAAATTCTAGCTGTCCATCACACTGGGTTTGTCATTATTGCTACAGGAATGGATGCAGCTAGCTTTCTGACCCTGTCATTTCTAATACGTTTTTAGATGCTGATATACTCTGCAATGAATTCCTACTGTGTGCACAATGTTATGCCTCTATGACTGCTGCCTTCTAGTCCAAATCCACATTTCCATGAGTGTAATCTTTCTAAAATGCCTATCTAATTCTATCATTTCCTGGTTTACTCTTGAAATAACCTATTGACTGTCTTCAGTAAAACCTTGACATGGCAAGCAAGAATCTCAGTTACTAAGGCCCACCTGTCTTATTACTTTACCTCCCATTCCCACATAAAATAACAAGGGATTATTGAGTTATTTGAAGTTGCTCTGGGACTTCATAAGTTCTTTCCCAATCCTTTGTACAATATGCTGTTTCTGCTTGAAATCTATGCGCGGACACAAGCACCAACTTTCTCCTCCCTGTTAACTTTGATTCAATTCAAAATCATATATGCATATTTATATCATAGGACTTTATATAATAATTGTATGCTTTGTGACTGTTTGACTTATTCTGATCTCGGAGGATTCTGTATGTTTACTTCACAATGCTCTCTTAGCACTCGACTCTTTCTCGTCTCATCACACTACATTGTAATTGCTCATGGATTCATCAGTTTCTCCTCTACAGAAGAGTTCTTCAAACTGTGGGTTGTGACTTGTTAGTGAGTTGTAAAATCAAACTGTAAATTATAATGAAAAGTTTTAAAAAGAGTGAAATAATATAAAACAGGAGAGTGTATACCATGTAGTAAGGATGTCTATGTAGTTTCATTTTCAACTTTTTGTGTATATAAGCATATAAATATATAAATTAATATATAAAATATTATGTATGTGTAAAGTGAAGCAATTCCCCCCCCTCCCACCACCAAACATATTTGTTTGGGCTAGGTTACAGTAAAGAAAGTTTGAAAAGCGCTACATTAAATTGTAAACTCTTTTGGGCTAGAACCATGTCTGTCTTGTTCTTGATTGTTTTCTGGTCTTGACATATGGTAGGAATTCAATAAATATTTGTGACCAAATGACTGAACAAACAAATGAATAAAATCCATATGATTCTGGTCCTTTAATCTATTCACATGGTGTCATACATTGATGGGTTTTAAGACGTTAAAACAAACTTGCATTCCTCTGATAACTTCCAAATAATTATAGCTGTAATGATTATGACTCTAACCATTTTTGCATGCTGCTGGATTTGGCTTGTTAGCACGGTCACGTGTCACTCAGCAACAGGGATATGTTCTGAGAAATGCATCATTCGGCGATTTCCTAGTTGTGTGAACATCATAGAGTATACACATACAAACCTAGACGGCATAGCCTACTGCACGCCTAGGGTATATGAAATAGTCCATTATTCGTAGGCTACAAACTTGTACAACATGTTACTGTACTGAATACTGTAGGTAACTGTAACACAACTGTAAGCATCTACACATATGTAAACATAGAAAAGGTATAGCAAAAATACAGTAAGAGACAAAAAATTGTACACCTGTATAGGGCATTTGTTATGAATGGAGTTTGCAGGACTGGAAGTTGCTCTGGGTGAGTCAATGAGTGAGTGGTGGGTGAGTGTGAAAGCCTAGGACATTACTATACAGTACTGTAGATTATAAACACTGTACACTTAGGCCATACTAAATTTATTTTAAAATATTTGTGTTTCTTTAATAATAAATTAACCTTAGCTTGCTGTAACATTTTTACATTATAAATTTTTTTGACTTTTTGACTATTTTGTAATAATGCTTAGCTTAAAACACAGACACATCGTACAGACAAAAATGTTTTCTCTTTATATCCTTATTCTGTAAGCTTTTTCCTATTTTTAAATTCTTTTATTTTTTACTTTTACACTTTTTGGTTGTTGTTAAAAACTAAGACACAAACACACACGTTAGCCTGGGCCTACACAGGATCATCAATATTACTGTCTTCCACCTCCATATCTTGTCCCACTGGAAGGTCTTCAGGGGCAATAACATGCATGGAGCTGTTGTCTCCTATGATAACAATGCCTTCTTTTGGAATCCCTCCTGAAGGACCTGCCTGAGGCTGTTTTCATAGCTAACTTTGTCATTTTTTTTTTTTATGAGTAGAAAGAGAGCACTCCAAAATAATGATAAAACTTATAGTATAGTAAATACATAAACCAGTAACAATTATCATTATCAATTATTGTATAGTATACATGTGGTATACTTTTATATGACTGGCTGCACGATAGGTTTGTTTGCACCAGCATCACCACAAACATGTGAGTAATGCATTGTACTACATTATGATGGCTACATGGTCTCTAGGCAATAACAATTTTTCAGCTAAGACCACGGTCATATATGCAGTCCATTGTTGATAGAAACATTGTTAGGCGGCACATGGCTGTATTTTTTAGGGTTTTTACATCTTCATTCATAAGGAATATATGTTTGTAATTTTCTTTCCTTGTGATATATTTGTCTGGTTTTGGTATCACAGTGATACTGGCTTATGGAATGACTTGGAAAAAAGTGTTCCAAATGTTCTACATTTTGGAAGAGTTTGTGAGTGATTGGTGTTAATTCTTACTTAAATATTTGGTAGAATTCAACCTTGAAGTCATTGGTTCTTAGGTTTTTCTGTATAGGATGTTTTTTGATTGCTAAATCAATATTTTCATTCGATCTAGATCTATTCAGATTTCATATTTCTCCATAGATAAGTTTCAATAGTTTACATTTTTCTAAAAATTTGCCCATTTCATCTAAACTACTTAATTTGTTGGCATACAAATGTTTATAGTGTTCCTTTATAATCCTCTTTATTTCTGTAGAATTGCTAGTAATGTCCTCTATTTCATTTCAGATTTTAGTAATTTGAGTCTTCTCTTTTTTTTTTTGCCAGTCAAGCTAAAGGTTTTCAATTTTGTTGATCTCTTTGATGAACCATTTTTAGGTTTTAAAAAAATTTTTCTTCTTTGTTCTTCTATTCCCTCTTCACTGATTTCCATTCTAGTGTTTGTATTTCCTTACTTCTGCTTGTTTGTGGCTTTGTTTACTCTTCTCATTTTAGAGTCTTAAGAGGAAAAGGAGGTTATTGATTTGAGATTTTTCTTAATTTTTAATATAGGCTTCGAGCTACAAATTTCTAAGCACTGCTTGAGCTGTATCCCATAAGCTTTGACATGTTGTATTTTTGTTTTCAATAATCTCAAAGTATTTTATAATTTATCTTGTGATTTATTATTTGAACCATTGACTAACAGCATGTTGTTTGAGTTCTACATATTTGAAATTTTTTAATATTTTCTTCTGTTATTGACCCCTAATTTCATTATATTGTGGTCAGAGAACATCCTTTGCATGATTTCAATCCTTTTAAACTTATTGGACTGCTTTATGGCCTAACATATGTTCTATCCTCGACAATGTTTCATGTGCACTTGAGAAGAATGTCTATTTTTCCATTGTTGGGTAGGGTGTTCTATAAATATTTGTTGAGTCTACTTGGTTTATCTTCTTGTTCAAGTCTTCTAGGCTTAATTTATAGTGTTATTTACGTTTATTTGAATGATCTTCTGTCTAATTGTTTTATGCATTATTGGAAGTGGAGTATTGAAGTACCCAAATATTACTGTTGAACTGTTAATTTTCCCCTTACATTCTGTCTGTTTTTCCTTCATATATTTTAGGGATTTGTTGTTAAGTGAAAATATGTTTATAACTGTTATATCCTATTGATAAATTGACTCTTTTATCATTATAAAATGTTCCTTTGTCTCAATAATAATCTTTGTCTTAAAGTCTATTTTCTCTGATATTAATATACCCTCCCCAAGTCTCATTTCCTTACTGATTGAACAGTATACCTTTTTCCATCTCTTTAACTTCAACATTCTTCATGTCTTTGAATCTTAGATGTCTCTCTTGCTAAGTGAATACGATTTGATTCTGTTGGTTTTTACCCATGCTACTAATCTCTGCCTTATTTAATGTAATTACTGAAAAGATGGGATTTATGCCAACCATTTTGCTATTTGGTTCCTACATGTCTTATGTCTGTTTTATTTCTCTATTCCTTCATCATTGCCTTCTTTAATATTAAAGAGATACTTTCTAGTATACTATTTTGATTCCTTTGTCATTTCATTTACCACATATGTTATTTGAGTTATTTTCTTAGTGATCGTCTCAGAAGTTACAACTGAGATCTTAATTATAACAATCTGATTCAGATTAATAGCATCCCACTTTTAATTGTATAGAAAATCTTTGCTTCATTGCAATGAAAGCTAAAATCGACAAATGGGATCTAATTAAACTAAAGAGCTTCTGCACAACAAAAGAAACTATCATCAGAATGAACAGGCAACCTACAAAATGGGAAAAAAAAATTTGCAATCTACCCATCTGGCAAAGGTCGAATATCCAGAATCTACAAGGAATGTAAACAAATTTACAAGAAAAAGAACAAACAACCCCATGATAAAGTGGGCAAAGGATATGAACAGACACTTCCCAAAAGAAGACATTTATGCAGCCAACAAACATGTGAAAAAAGGCTCAGCATCACCAATCATTAGAGAAAGGCAAATCAAAATCACAATGAGATACCATCTCATGCCAGTCAGAATGGTGGTTATTAAAAAGTCAAGAAACAATAGATGCTGGTGAGGCTGTGGAGGAATAGAAACACTTTTACACTAATTTACATTAGTTCAACCATAGTGGAAGACAGTGATTTACCCTTTCTCCTTTGCACTGTTATTATCATACAAATCAAATCCTTATACATTGTATTCTGATCAGCACTGGCTCATAATTATTGCATTATGCGATTGTTCTTCAAATCAGATAGGATAAAAAGCATTATATGCAAAAAATACATTTATACTGTCTTTTATATTTACTTATGCAGTTACTTTTACAGGTACTCATGCTGTTTATTCCTTCACATGGACTCAAGTTACTTTCTAGTGTCCTTTTGTTTCAGTCTGAAGAACTCCCTTTAGCATTTCTTGTAGAGATGGTTTTCTAGCAAAAAATTCTCTCAAGTTTTGTTTCTTTTTATCTGAGAATGCCTTCGTTTTTCCTTTATTTTTGAAGTACGGTTTTGCTGGATATAGAACTCTTGGTTAACAATCTTTTCCTTTCAGCACTTTGAACATGCCATCCCACTGACTTCTGGCTTGTATATTTTTAGAAAAGAAATCAGCAGTAAATCTTATTGAGCATTTCTGTATGTGGTAAGTCATTTCTGTCTTGCTGCTCTCAATAGTCCTTCTTTGCTTTTGGTTTTTGGCAGTTTGATTATGTTGCGTCTCTCTCTGAGTTTTTTTCTACTTGGAGTTTATTAATCTTATTAACTGTGAACATTAAAGTTTTTCATCAAATTTTGGAGGTTTTAGGCTTTTTTTCAAATGTTCTTTCATACTTTTCTCTCATTTTTTAATGGGACTTTTATTAAGAATGTACTGGTCCACTTGATGGTGTCCTATAGATCTCTGAGGCTCTATTTATTTATCTTTACTCTATTTTATTTCTGTTCCTTAGACTGGGTGATATCAATTGATTTATCTTCAAATTCACTGATTCTCAAATATACTGCTGGAGCCCTCCAGTCAATTTTTAATTTCAACTACTATACTTTCAACTCCAGGATTTCAATTTGTTTCTTTTTTTATAATCACTAACTCCATTAATATTCTTTTTTCGGTGAATCATTGTTCTCATGCTTTCTTTCAGTTCTTTAGACATGAGTTTCCTTGATTCTTTGAACATATTTTAAAGAGCTGATTTAAAGCCTTTGTCTAGTAAGTCCAATACCTGATTTTCCCTCAGGATAGTTTCTATCTGCAGTTTTTTCTTCTGATGTATGAATTATACCTTCTGGTTTTATTTCATAGGTGATGGTTAATTTTATGCATCAACTTGACTGGATCATGAGATGCTCAGGTATTTAGTAAACATTATTTCTGGGTGTGTCTGTGAGGATATTTCTGGATAAGGTTAGCATTTGAATCAGTAGACTGAGTAAAGTACATTGCCTTCTTGATATGGGTAGGCATCATCCAATCTGTCAAGGCCCTGAATAGAACAAAAAGACAGATGAAGAGAGTGTTTTCTCTCTGATTGACTGCTTGAGCTAGAACATTGGTCTTCTGCTGTTTTCAAATTGGGACTTACACCATCAGTACTACTAGGCCTTTGGACTCAGACTGGAGCTACAGCATCAGCTTTCCTGGACCTCCAGCTTGTAGATGGCAGAAATCATGGGATTTCTCAGCCTGCATCATAGCATGAGCCATTTTCTTAGGCTAAACACACACACACACACACACACACACACACACACACACACACACGTCCTATTGGTTGTTTCTCTGGAAAACCCTAATACACCATGTCTTGTAACGTTTTGTTGAAAATAAATGTTTTAAATAATGTAACATGGCAACTCTAGGAATCAGATTCTCTTCTCTTCCCAGGGGTTTGTTATTGTTGTTTGTTTAGCAACTTCTCTGAACAAATTCTATAAAGTCTGCATTCTTTGTCATGTGTGACTACTGAAGTCTCTGCTTAGTTAGCTTAGTAGTGCTAATCCTGGGACAGAAACTTCCTTGAACACTCAGAAACAATAAGTCTCCCGGTGCTTGTTAAGGAGCTCTGTGTACATATTGGGACACACTCAATCAGGCAGTATACACCTCTGCCTTAGGTTTTATTGCCTGCTTGTGTAGACCCTTAAAGTTAGCCAGAGGTGACAGCTTAGGGCTTTCTCAGGTCTTTCACGACCATGTACACATCCCTGGGCATACACACAGCTTTAAACATTCACATAGCCTTCTAGATTCTCAGGAATATGCCTGGCACTTTTCAAAGTCCCCTATGGACACATTATTCTCCAACGTTTATTTTTAAGCTTTTTGGTTAGCCTATTGTTTGCTTCAGCTGTTATCCATTGCTTCAGGTTTCCATGACATTAAACAATCGTTGAATTTTTGATAAATATTTGGAAGGTAAAGGCTGTTTGTGCTGAGCAAGCTCTGAGTCATGTCAATAAAGGCAGCCTTGAGAATGGGGTCTTCTAGGGAACCACCAGGCAGGTCAAACAATGACAATTCTCTGGAGATGGGGCTTTGAAGGAGGCCCATTCCTATTCTGCATCTTCCAGTGGTTGTCAGGCTGCTAATTTTTGCTGTAATTGCAGGCTGCTCATTTTTAAGCATACCATGAAACTGGGAGAGGGAGTGTGCGGAGTACGGAAATAAGGCAAGTTAAAACACACTGTTCTTACCATTATTCAATGATTTTTCTTGAATAAATGTTTCTGATATTGCCACAAGCCCATAATCTAATTTTCAGAGTTCTGAAAAAAACCTGATTGTGACCATTTTTGCCAGTGTTCTAATAGCTTTTATGAAGCAGATTTTCTAACGTCCTTAGTCTGCAATTTTCTCTGTCTTCTGTTAGTTAACACCTTCTAACACCTAACCTCAGTTGTCCTGTAGTGCCACTTCTGCCTTATTCTATCGTTAAAGCAGTTACAAATGCATACCTAACTTTAAGGAAAATGGGCATCTATTCCAATTCATCATAGGGAAATGGAATTGCTCTTCTAGAACATGTATGTTCTAGAACACATGTGTTCTAGAAGAGCATACAGGACTAGAAATATTGTTGTGGCTATTTTGAGAAAATAAGTTTGTCACAGTCTTCCCTCTAGCCATAATAATTTACAACTCTCCCATAGGCAAAATTCCCAACTCTAAAGAACCTCTAAAATCTTATCTGCTTTATATATTTATTAAAAAACAGCAAAAATTGTATCAGACAGGGTTCAAATTCTATCTACTCATTTTCTCTACAAATTTGGACAGGTGGCTTAACCTCTGTGAGCTTTTGTTTCTCATCTGTAAAATATAGGCAATAACACCTACCTTGAAGGGATATCGTCAGGATTGATAAAGATTCTAGGAAATGGCAATTGGTTAATAAATTGTAGCTATTATTTACATTTCTTGCCATTTATAATAGGGTTTGACACACTACGTTTTCTTTGTATATGTGGTATTTGATTAACTTGGCTCTTTTCAGATGTGGTGGGTTATGATTTACATCATCTAAAGAATTGTATTGAGAAGTCAGTGAAAATTCTTGCCCCTAGAGGTTTCCAACTAACCTTAAATAACTAAGAAAGATACATCCAAATGAGATAGAATTACAAGGAGTACTTCATGGGCTTTTAAACACCCTCTTGTAACATTACCTTTGGGAATTTAAGTGTAGGACAGCAGAAATTTTGTATGTTGTCAATTCACTGTGCTACTGTATTTCAGTTTTTGCTTTTCAATTTAGGCAGAACTGACATGTGATGATGATTTTAGTGATGACAGTCTAAATAGTCTGACTGCCTTTAAGCCAATATTTATGGGTACATAACCCAGATATGATACACATGACTCACCAGGCCATATAAATCACTGGTATTTTATATCAAGCCAAGATTTTTCTTTTGGCATCGCATGTTTCAAGTACTCACATTGTTCCCTTTAACCTTTCCATGCTTTTATTGTGACTGACAACACAAGAGAGTTTTGTGTATCTTGCCTACTTGAACAAAGGTCAGTACTTTTATGTCCCCCAAGAAATGTACATACAGTTCTTTAAAAGTTCAGATGCATATATCTTATTATTTCTTTTAAGAACCTAGAATGGTCATAAAGTATCATTTGAACAACAAATTATTTCCAACAGATATTTATAATAGCATTTATATGATATATATTAGAGCCTGGTAAATAGTTTGCAATATAGTAGTCCCCCCTTTGGAGTTTCATTTTCCATAGTTTCTGTTACTTGTGGTCAACTGTGGTTCAAAAATATTAAAGAGAAATTTCCAGACATCATCGGCTCCTGATATTCAACCATTGACGTTTCATAGCTTGATGATTTAGAATCATCCAAAACAGACGATCCTCCTTCTAATGTATCATGAGAAGGTCAATAGTAGCCTAATGCTGTGTTATTCACCTCACTTCATCTTCTCATGTAGGCATTTTATCATCTCACATCATCACAAGAGAACGGTGAGTACAGTACAATGTGATATTTTGAGAGACAGGGAGAGAGAGAGACCAAATTCATATAGCTTTTATTACAGGATGTTGTTATAAATGTTCGACTTTCTTATGTTACTGTTGTTAATCTCTTACTATGCTTAATTTGTAAATTAAACTTTGTTATAGGTATGTATATATAGGTAAAAACATAGTTCCTATAAGGTTCAGTACTATCCACGGTTTCAAACATCCACTGAGGGTCTTGGAACACATCCCTGCAGATAAAGGGGGCACTACTGTCTATTTTTTACATTCCCATCTATGTTTGATGATGTTTGACACATAGTAGATTCTTTTTTATTTTTCTTTTGAGATGGAGTTTTGCTCTGTGACCCAGGCTTGAGTGCACTGGCATGATCTCAGCTCACTGCAACCTCCACTTCCTGGATTCAAGTGATTCTCCTGCCTCAGCCTCCCAGGTATCTGGGATTACAGGTGCCCATCACCATACCCGGCTATTTTTTTTTTTTTTTTTTTTTTTTTTAAGTAGAGATGGGGTTTCACCACGTTGGCCAGGTTGGTCTCGAACTCCTTACTTCAAGTGATCCGCCCACCTCAGCCTCCCAAAGTGCTGGGATGACAAGCATGAGCCACCACGCCCACTGACACATAGTAGATTCTTAACTAATACTTGGTTTGATGGATTATTCTTTCTGGTGGCTTATGATTTACACCATCTAATGCATAGGCTGAATTTGACAGTGTTATGAAAGTTGCTGTTTTGGTTCATTCATATAGAGTCTACAGATTCTGCAGCTGTAATATAATGGCCATAATACTTTTTATTATGAAATATTTATTGGGTGGCTAAAATGTACTAGTTATAAAATTAAAAATAAAATTAGTTATAGCTCTTTTCCAAAGGGCTATTCTGGGTTTACTTTGAAGACTACCAATATAGACTGTGATGGTTAATACTGTCAACTTGATTGGATTGAAGGATACAAAGTATTGATCCTGGGCGTGCTGGGTGTGTCTGTGAGAGTGTTGCCAAAGGAGATTAACATTTGAGTCAGTGGGCTGTGAAAGGCAGACCTACCCTTAATCTGGGTGGGCACCATCTAATCAGCTGCTGACGCAGCTAGAATATAAGCAGGGAGAAAAATGTGAAAAGAGAGACTGACCTAACCTCCCAGCCTACATCTTTCTCCCATGCTGGATGCTTTCTGCCCTCAAACGTCGGACTCCAAGTTCTTCAGTTTTGAAACTCATACTGGCTCTCCTTGCTCCTCAGCCTGCAGATGGCCTATTGTGGGACCTTGTGATAGTGTGAGTTAATACTTAATAAACTCCCCTTTATGTGTATATCTGTTCCATTAGTTCTGTCCCTCTAGAGAACCCTGACTAAGACCATTAAATGAAATAAAGAAAATCTAGGCTGGGAGCAGTGGCTCATGCCTGTAATCCCACTACTTTGGGAGGCCGAGGCGGGTGGATCACCTGAGGTCAGGAGTTTGAGACCAGCATGGCCTACATGGCGAAACCCCGTCTCTACTAAAAATACAAAAAAATTAGCAGGGTGTGGTGGTGGGCGCCTATAATCTCAGCTACTCGGGAGGCTGAGGCAGGAGAATTGCTGGAACCTGGGAGGTAGAGGCTGCAGTGAGCCAAGATCGTGCCATTGCACTCCAGCCTGGGCTGACAACAGTGAGATTCCATCCCCCCCCAAAAAAAAAAATATATAATAGCAACAAAGACTCAACATATGAAGTGTATGTATTTGTTCCATAGGTCCATGAGCAACAACAAATCTGAACACAGTGTGTAAGAAGCTGAATTCATCTTTGGCATTATTGAGGTCTTTACTAAATCCTTTCTTAATTTATTTTACCCCATCTCATCAATACATGTCAAGGCAGCTTGCTTCCCAGCTATGAAAACTTGTCCCTGCAAAGGATCTCAAGACTTTTATATCAAGATGAAAATATCTGCCTTAGGTAAAGGCACCTATCATCTTTACTGGATAGCACAAGGCATAAATTAATTTATGGAATATTAGATGTGGTTGAGAGAGTACTGAGTGGTTCCTGGAGAATATTTTGGGGGGTAACAAGTATTGACCTGAAATTGAACTACTTAAGTGAGCTTCTGTTTTACCTACACTTAACCCGGCCTTCCCACAAGATACTTCTTGCAACATTTTACGAAATTTACCAACCAAGGTTACTTGAGTTACAGGCAAAAATATCCATATATGTTAATAGTTCCCAGAAAATGGAAACATGAACCCCAGTAACAAAAGCTCTGTAAAAGACCACATTCCTACCACCAAAATGTAATCTCTCTATGTCATTTAAAGCTAAAAGCAAATTTTGCCTTCTCTTTAAGGATATATTAAACTGACATGAAAGGATTTTTCTGCCTCCACTTTTGCTTTCCTAAAATCTCTTCTTTACAGTGCAGCAAGAGCAATGCACAGATCGGATCATGTCATTACTTTGCATAAAAACCTCCATCACACTTAGAATAAGGTTTTTTAAAATCCTTACTGTGGCCTATAGGCACCCTGCCTATATCGTACCCTCCTTTCCTCAGCATGCCCAGATATCTCAGAATTGTCTTTCCTGGACATGCCAAGCTCACTTCCACCACAGGGCCTCTGCCTGGGACATTCTTCCCCCAGATACTCTAAGGTGGCTTCTTCCTGTCATTCAGGTCTGCCCAGCTGCCACCTCCTCTCATAGGCTTTCCCTGAGCATCTAAAGTAACCTCTCCTTCAGCCCCTCTCTCACGCTGCCCACCCATGTCATACTCTGCTTTGCAATCTTTACAGTACTTATCCCTCTCTGTATTGACCTTGTTTGCTTTCTGTTGATCTCAGGTAAATACCATGAAAGCTGCCTCTCCTCTTCACCACAGTGTCTCCCGCATCTACAGCTGTGCCTGGCATATTCCAGAGGCTCAACATCTACTGAACGAATAAAATACATGGTGACTCAAGTTCTAGAACATAAAATTATAAATACTGTATAAAATATAGAAATAGGGCTTACAGTCTTTCTTTTGAACCACTATAGGAAGAACAATCTAGAGTTTGGATTCAGAACCAAATGGTCACCTCTGGTACAGATGGCATGAAGGAGAAAACTCACACAAAAGGGGTCGAGCAATGCTAAGGGAGGCAGATCTTTCCAGCAGAGGATCCTTGTCTTCCCTAGATCCCTTATAGGTCATATGTACATATTCCACTCACAAAACTGAAGGAGTAGAAGTTAAAACAAGTCTTGAAAACAATGAGTTTTTGCCCTATAACCAGCAATTCTAGAGTGAATCTATAACTAAGCCTGTATAAAACATGGGATGGATAATGTCAAATCATTTATAATGTATTATTAAAAATACATGGACCGGGGGCAGTGGCTCATGTCTGTAATCCCAGCATTTTGGGAGGCCAAGGCGAGCGGATTATGAGGTCAGGAGATTGAGACCATCCTGGCCAACATCATGAAACCCCGTCTGTACTAAAAAAATACAAAACGTAGCCGGGGAGTGGTGGTGGGCACCTATAATCCGAGCTACTGGGGAGGCTGAGGCAGGAAAATCGCTTGAATCCGAGAGGCGGAGGTTGCAGTGAGCCGAGATCACGCCACTGCACTCCAGCCTGGCGACAGAAGGAGACTCCGTCTAAAAAAAAAAAAAAAAAAAATTACACTATGTGCTTAAAAGTAGTTATGTTTTCTTTCTGTCAACTTTTATTTTTAAGTTCCAGGGTACATGTGCAGGATGTCCAGGTTTGCTACATAGGTAAATGTGTGGCCATGGTGGTTTGCTGTACAGATCAACCCATCGCCCAGGTATTAAGCCCAGCACCCATTAGCTGTTCTTCTTGATGTTCTCCCCGCACCCCACAGGCCCCAGTGTGTTGTTCCCCTTCATATGTCCATGTGTTCTCATCGTTCAGCTCCCACTTATAAATGGGAACATGCAGTGTTTGATTTTCTGTTCCTGCGTTAGTGTGCTGAGGATGACAGCTTCCAGCTCTATTCCAGAGTCTACAAAGAACTTAAACAAATTTACAAGAAAAAAAAAAATTTTAAGTGGGCAAAGGGCATGAACATTTTCTTATTTATGTACACATTATTGGGTCAGGCAATGTGGTAGGGGCATTGTGTACAGGATCTCATTTATTACTGCAGGGTAGTTGATATTCCCTGTTCCAGAAGAGGAAATCAAGTCTGAGAGAGGCTAAATAACTAGCCCACAGCCTAGGCAAAAGAGAGATGGTCTTTGAACTCAAATTCATGCAGTGGTCAAGCGGTATCCTCTTTGACTCCAACATGTTTAAAATGTTTTAAGGTTATTATTTTTCTGAATGCCTTCAAATGTGACAAGTATGCTCTACTGATCCCTATTGTGTCAGACCCAGCCTGATCTAACATTTATATTACCAGCCTGGCCCCTACCTACCAAAGGAGCTGGAGTTTTTAGATTCTGGTGCTAACCTGAATTCTACCTGCCACTTCTCTACAAAGAGGCCTCTGCCGTGTTTCTACCAGTGGCAGGATGACTTGATGCTCTCCACCGACATGCGGTGGGGGTGGAGGTGTGGATGGATATTGCCTTAGCTTTTGCCTTCTGTGGGATTTTTAAGAAATGTGCACGAAAAAAAAAGCAGGAAAGTGTATTAGGAGAAGGCAGGATAGAAATTTTCTTTATGTGAAGAGAGCAGGAGAATGGAGGAAGTGACTGCTGGAAGCAAAACTCTAAGAAAAAAACAATTTTACATGGAGCTTAAGAAATATTTTGCTGTGTAATGTGCATTATAACTCTTCTCCCATCTCCCCAAGGCATCTTTGGTAAAGATGTCATTGTTGGGCTTTTTGTTTTCCATGGGACAATGCACTGAAAGGGCCTCAAGGGGAAAGCAAGTCATCTCTGGAAAGCTTAGCCAGAATTTGCAACAGAAAGAGTGGGAATTTTGGAATCAGATGGTCCTAGGCTTGCAAAATAGCTCTTTTTCACAGCTTTAGCTTCCTCCTTTGTAAAATGGGGGGAAAATAGTTTCTTTTTTGCAAAGTTGTTGTGAGAATTAAATAACACTCATGAGGGACATTGTATGGAGCTTGGCACATTCTAGGCCCTCTTTTTATATTGAACTAAAATGATCTTCTCTGGATCAATTCCCATGAGTTGATTCCAGTTCTATTCTGCAGAACATTGATTCTTTAACCTTTTCCATGTAATGGTGCTCCAGTTTGTCTAGATCCTTCAAGAAGAGAAAATGCATATCAACATCTTTGTATCTAGTTGCTCTTAGGCTTAAAATGATGTCATTGTTCAATTATTGCTTTTATTATACAGTAAAAACACATTTAGAAGAGAATCAAGATAAATATTAAAAGTTAATCTAGTTACTGAACACATTTTTTAAATATTTAAGAAAAATAAGATCAACACACATTTGACCATGGCAGCTTTTCTAAAGGCAAAAGATCTAATTTGGTGATTAACTAACCACACTGAGCACTCATTAGGTGTCAGGGATGTACCAGTTCTTCTATTGTATTTGGGTGTTTTTAATTATGAATAACCAAATACAAAAATCAAAGTAGTTTAAACAATGAGGAGCATTTATTACCACTCTTAAAAATAAATTCCCAAGGTGGGCAATTGCAGTGATGGCTCAATGGCTTTACAATGTGAAAGACCCAGCCACTTGCTATCAATTCTTTTCTCTACATTACCTTGGTTCTTTGCAAGATAACTCTGAAATTCCAGGCTTACATAGAGAAGTAACAACACATGGCTGAGGAAGGCATTTTCTCTCCTGTGATTCTTCTTATCAGGGAAGAAAACCCCTCTATCCCCTCAAGACTTCTCAAGTCCTTTTATCCAGAATTGGGCTACCTCTCTATGTCCACAGGCAGTGCTTCTCAGTTTTTTTACACCATGACACAAATAGAAAGATAAAGTTTTTGTGACACAGAGGGGTACCTGGGTAATGCTGCTTGTGGCCATTCATACCATCCCATGGCTTTAGCAGCTCAGCCTCACTTGAATGTCCCAAGGGCTTAAGGGATCAATACCTTATCACATCTATGACCCATCTGAGATATACCAGGGTATGCTGGCACATAGATTGGTATGCTCTGCTCTAAGCTACAAAGCAGGGTGAGAGGGCATGCATCCATATCCAGGCTGTAGTGTGAGAAGGATCTGCAAACGAGGAGGCTCTGCCAAGTAGTAGGAAGTGGTGGGGCAACCAACCGCGTCAGTCATCTTTCCAAGGGTGCCTCATCTATTCTAATTTTCACAACACAGTTTAGGAGGAAGTATTTCGTGGAGGATAAAACCAAGGCTAATAATTTAAATGACTTGCCTGAGGTCACAGAACCAGTGAGTGGTTCAATTGACACAGCAGATGTAGATCCAGTTGTGTGCTGGGAAATGTTTAACAACCACCTTCCAAATGTAGTTCCAACACGGCTATTGGTTAATATTTTCATTTAAGATAAAAATAAAATAACAAATATGTATGTTAGAGCTTATTAGTCAATGATGTGAGTGACTTCAGTGCTAAATTGAATGTTTTTGTGCTATTCACAATGTAACAGTTACAGACACAACATGTCTTTAACATTTAATCTTCATAAAACATTTTCTCTGTCACTTAAGCCTAGACCAAGCTTGTCCAACTCTGGGACTGTGGGCCGCATACAGTCCAGGATGGCTTTGAATGCAACCCAACACAAATTCGTAAATTTTCTTAAAACATTATGAGATTTTGTGTGTGTGTGTGATTTTGTTTCGTTTTGTTTTGTATTAGCTCACCAGGTATCATTAATGTTAGTGTATCCTATGTGTGGCCCAGGACTACTTTTCTTCTGCCAATATGGCCAAGGGAAGCAAAAGTTGGACACCCCTGGTCTAGCCCACAACCAACAAAGCAATAAGTGAAGCCCTCATCTGTGGTGTCTGCTGATCAAGCTACCCAAAGAAATTCACTAAATGTGGTATTGGGAAGAGATGTACAATCACATATTATAGGGAATTTCTACCATGCAGACACAATGCATGTAAATTGCCTAAAGAACAAAGACAATAGTAAAATGTATTAACATAATTTGGAAGTGATGTTTTTATCACATACTACCTTTGTTTAAAATTTATTTCATTGGAAGTTTATATAATTTAATTTTTATTTCTACTTTTATTTTTATTTATTTATTTATTTTTGAGACAGGGTCTCACTCTGTCGCCCAGGCTGGAGTGTGATGGCACAATCTCAGCTCACTGCAACCTCTGCCTCCTGGGTTCAAGCAATTATCCTGCCTCAGCCTACCAAGTAGCTGGGATTACAGGCTCCTGCCACCACGCCTGGCTAATTTTTGTATTTTTAGTAGAGATGGGGTTTCACCATGTTGGCCAGGCTGATCTCAAACTCCAGACCTCAGGTGATCTGCCCACCTCAGCCTCCCAAAATGCTGGGATTATAGGCATGAGCCACTGCACCCAGCCTATATCATTTAATTTTTAATAAAGAGTATTTAACAAACAGCAGGAAAAATTCCTGAAAAATTTAATAATCTGCTGTCATGAGCCAGTACAGACCAGCTCTCCATACCACTGACCGGAACTAAGTTCAGCACTCTTTCCACTCCTGCTGCCTTTACTACCAGCATGTAAAAGTGATGATGCTCAGTATCATACAGGGGACAAACCTGGGTACCTGTCATGAATTTCTGTGACCTGTTTTCTCTTCTGTAAAGGAGGAGATTAAGAGTCCTTGCCTTGTCTACCTGCAAGGGTTTTTGAGAGGATTAAACTGGTTAGTCTGTATGATAGTGCTTTGTAAACTGCAGAGTCAGGTACAGATAAAAGGCTTTATTATGATGACCATTTCATCACTGTTTTCAACCAGGCCACCATTGTTAAGGATGCAGTGTGTGGCTACTTTCAAAGGTATGATTTAGATTGACATCTTCTGTAATGCCCAGAATAGACAGAAAACACCCAGAAGAATTGTTCTGAAGAAGCCCACTCAAATTTGTGCCAGTCTTTACTTAATACAAACAGCTACCTATGTTGCGAGGAAAACTCTTTATTTGAAGCTTATAATTCACTCTTTTCTAGCTGCTGCTGGATTGTCTGACGGGTCTTCCCTGGGGTTATGGAATGCTTCTCAATTTCTTTTTTTTTTTTTTTAATATATATTTTTTTAGTAGAGACGGGGTTTCACCGTGTTAGCCAGGATGGTCTCCATCTCCTGACCTCGTGATCCGCCCGTCTCGGCCTCCCAAAGTGCTGGGATTACAGGCTTGAGCCACCGCGCCCGGCGCTTCTCAATTTCAATAGTTGAATAAAGGTGCTTTTTTTTCTGTCACCCAGCCTGGGGTCCAGGGTCCAGGGGTGTGATCTCAGCCCACTGCAACCTCCACCTCCCAAGTTCCAGCGATTCTCCTGCCTGTGATTCTCCTGCCTCAGCCTCCCAAATAGCTGGGATTACAGGTGTGCACCACCAGGCCTGGCTAATTTTGTATTTTCAGTAGAGACGGGGGTTCCCCATGTTGGCCAGGCTGGTCTTGAACTCCTGGCCTCAAGTGATCCACTTGCTTTGGCCTCCCAAAGTCCTGGGATTACAGGTGTGAGCCACTGCACCCAGACTATTTTTAATTTTTATTTTTTTAAAAGTTGCTTTGCTTTTTGTACCAGATCAACTCACCAAGTTATTTGCTATGGATTATACCCCTCCATAAAATGTGGTTTCCTGATTATAAATTAAATATCCCTAATGTCCACATTGAAACACTCTCGAAACTTAAATAACTATAAACTATTTGCCTTGAGTTTGCTGAACCTGTCTTTGGGCTATAGAAAACTCTTCTCTGCCAAGCTCTTTTCCACATCAGACCCTTTGCCCATGCTGACCCCTCTACCTGGAAAGTTCTCCCCTGATTAGGAAGCTGACTCCTTCTCATCCTTTAGATCAAATGCTGCCTTCTTAGAAAGGTTTGCACTGAACACCTGTCTCAAGTCATCTCCCCAATCTGTTTCCTTATTTATTTTCTTCACAGCGTGGATCACAGTATGTAATTTCCTGCCTATCTGTTGACTTATTTGTCTATGCCTCTTATTATTATGGCGGCTCTTTGTGGGCAGGTCTTGCCCATTGATGTCATTATCTACCTCCAGTGTCCCACATAGTGCTTGGTGCATAATAGCTGTCTGATGAACAGATGAACTTATCTGACAAGATCCACGCTAGTATTGTAAGGCTGTGGCCATATACGGCTATCTGGAAGTAAAAGCCTACCCTAAAGACTATCCAAGGCTTGGCCTGTGGTGTTCACAGTTGCCCAGGTTTCTCTCAGGCCCCAGGAAGAGCCACAGTGGTAGCCTAAGACTGGTGGCTGCTCCCCTCTGCCCCGCCCTAACGGGGCTGCCCCAGTGATGTCACACAGGACAGGATTCTCTAATCCTTTTCATTCTGTAACAGTCCTCTACGCAGCTAAGTTTCTCATAACATATTATGATGTAGGGGAGGGAGGAAGGAGGGCCGAGGTAGGGGGTACACCCTCTCCCTGAATGAAATTCATTTGGGGCACTGTCTGCTTGCATGTTCTGCTCTGGGACAAAATGGGTAGCAGAAGCTACAATTTGTACTAAGCTAATGAAAAGAGAGAAGACAAGAATGGGGAAGAGAAGGACGAAGAAGGCAAAAAGAGAAGAGAAGAAAAAGAGAAGAGAGAGAAGGAGAAATGAGAAAAGAAGAAACCAAATGAAGAGGATGTGTGAGAGAAAAAAATACAAAACAGGTAGTGAGGGAGGAAGGAATTGTTGAACCTATATTCTGGTTGGCTTTCTAACTCTCAAGTAGTGACTGGCTTCAGTGTAAAAGGATAGTGAGGGGTATTCTCAAATACTAGCCTCCTGAGGGAGTCACTCACATTACTGAAATATATTTTGAGAGGTCCAGGTAAGTCTGCCTCAAGGGTGACTCTCCTGGAGAGTAATTTGGGAGCAGGAATGTAAACCTTTTTTTTTTTTTTTTTTTTTAAGTCACAATTATGGAGAAAAGGGAAAGAAAGTATTGCTGACCAGATTGAACTTTAGACTCCACACTACAACCCCTGTCCTCACCCCAAGCATCCCAATTATTAGGCTATCAACACACGCTAAATTCAGGACTTTAAAGCCAGTCTTGTAGATAATATTTTTCTTTGTTAATTGAAATAAAACAGATTTCCAAAGCAGAGAAGGATAATTTTATAATATACCTATAAAAATTACTAAAATATTATCATCATGGCAATATATTCCCACTAAAATCTTACTATGAACATCCCAAATATGTGTAGGAGGCCTGGCAAAGTCTTACAGTTCAGAAGAGAACTTTCAATCCTGTTTTTTCAATGTTCTTTTTCCCTTCTATTAGTCCCCCGACCTTAGCATAAGGTTTAATAAAAGGGGATATGATGATATTAAACATAGATAATCAGACAATATTCATATCTTTGTTTCAAATTTTAAAATGTTAATCTTGTTGCCCATGAGTTTCCCAGTTCATACCAAAATGTCCCAGCAAGCTGTATTCAGAAATAAAAAGTAGTAGGAAGGTGCCGCTTCATCGGCAGACTGTACACTGTGTAGACTCCTTACAAATCTCTTTCTGTTCATATTTTCTATTTCTCTCCCTCTTCTGCTACAATTGACCCAGATTCTCCAAGTGCAGAACAGAGAGAAGAAAGGTGTGGAAGCCTAAAGGAAGGAAGCAGAAAGATAGGCAGGCTTTTCAAGTTTTCTACGGTCCACTACTGTCACTAGTGACCCAGCTTCTGCTTACAAATAAGAAAATTTGTCTTTTAAGAGTGCTCCAAATGGTTGCCACATGAGCTTTTGTAGTTCAGAATGTTAATGAGTCCACCAGCACGCTACTCATGCTGTTACTTGTCTGGACTATTAAGGATTCCAAGAAGGTAGCGTTTCAAAGATCTTTGATCTAATTTCTTTTTTTGGGGGGGGCGGTGGGGAGGTATGTGGAGAATTAGGAAATGTATCCTCAGATGATACTGAGACCAAATGCATAGTGAATTTTATTTTTATTTTGTATATCTGGAAATGATCCATGTTCATCTTCTTCTAAGAAATTCTAACCCCAAAGATACTAATTTTTGCGTTCCTTGAAGATTTGGTTTGCCAGTGACTGGCGATTATATATTTGATCCTGTTGTTAGGTTCTAGGTCTAAAAGTGAAGGAAACAGAACCTTCCCCAAAGTCATGTTGAGAAAATTGGAGATGGCTTTTTACAACTTTAAAAGCAGCTAAATGCTTGCTGAATGCCAGAAAGAATGAATAGTTTGCTTTTGATCTAAGAGTTGGGGCAACAAAATGGTTTAGGAGATAGAAAGTAGTAGGGTGCAAATTGCTGTAGTAAGTTCCTCAAGTAAAACAGAGAGGCCTTCAACATAAATTTACCTTTTTTACTGGCCAGAACTCAATTTGGCCAGTAGAAGAACCTGCCTTCTACAGTGAAGTCTTTGTTTTGTGTGTGCATCAGAACATCTTTTTAAAATACGGACTTTTCTTATAACTTCTTTGCTTGTGAATGTGTAGGTTAAATTTGTGAACTGGTTAAGCCGCTGACGAGAGGGAAGGGCACCCCAGCCAATGGGAACCCATGCTGGTGATGTACTGCTCCTAGGCTGCGATTCATTGGCTGCCTAGGGTTTGTCATTCTATACCCGGCGTCTGCAAGCAGCGTGGGTCGGGTTTTCTAGCTAGCTGAACTGGATTTTGGCAGCCGGCACGTGCAGTTTCTATTAACTTTAGCTCATCTCTACCTCTTAATAGAAGCAGCTGTTATGTTTCTGATTATTCTCTTGATTTTGAAAAATCCTATGTTCTTCACCTACCTCATTGGAGGTCGTTGGAGGTCCCCTGGGACAGAATCACATGATTATCTAACATGTGCAAATAAATACAATGTGGAATCCCCTGAGCTACAGAGGGAAAACCTGCCAGAAAGAGCATGTGCCCCGTGCGTGAATCAGTTGCACTCGCACGTGGGTGGGCGGTGGTAGTGTGCGTGTCTCTGCCCTTCGGGACGCGAGGTGTGTGGTCGTGGCACCTGCTTGGGCTTCCTGGGGTCACTGGGAGAGGAAGGCTCTGGAGGCGTGGGACTCTGGGGTAGGGGGGTCCGGCAGCTGCCTGGGATCCATCATGGGTTCGAAGGGCAGCGGCCAGACCGCGACGGCGCCCAAGAAGGGTGGACAGCTCCGGCTCTGTGATCGGGGCTGCGTGTGCACCATCTTCGCAGGGAGTGGGGTTTGTATCTGCAGGCAGTAGAAGGCTCGCGGCGCGGACGCCGTAGGGGTAGCATCCAAGTCCCTACTTGGCCAAGGGCCAGGCATGGAGGGGCTGTCCATCTACTGGGCACCGAATTGTCGCACATTCTGTCCAGTCCCTGGCGCCAGAACGTGAAGGCCCGAGTCTTCGCTGCTATCCGGGATCCGGACGCTCCCTTCGGCTTCAGCCTGGTGTTCCGGGCCGCAAGGCGACAGCGGCGGCAGCAGCGGAGAAAGAGGCTGGGTAGGGCAGTGACGTCATTTGTGGCGGCCCCTCCCCCGCCCGCCAGCCTTCGCCGCAGTTCCTGCCCAACGACATCCGGGTCTCTGTAGCGGCTCGCCGCGCCGCAGCTGTAGCGGCGGCGGAGCCAGCGGGGCGGGGCGAGCAGAGGGGTGGGGGAGGGGCGACGCGGTCGTGAGCGCGCCTGCGCGGGGCCGCGCTAGAGGCGGCGGCGGCGGCGGCGCTAGGGACGGGAGCGCGCGCGGGAGCTAGAGAGCAGTGGTCTGGGCGCCGGTCCGGCCCGCAGCTTCGGGTTCTCAGGCGGCTGCTGCTCCGGAACGGGTGGTTGGGGAGGGGGGGGTGGGGGGACGCTAGACAGGTGAGGCGCGAAAGCGATGAGTCCTCGGCTCTTCCTCCTTCTCCTACGGGACCCGCTCTCTGCCTCCCTCTCCAACGCCCGGATGATCTGAGCCGCGAGGGCGCCGAGAGCCGGGGGCCCGGACGCAACCCGGCTCCTCCCCTCCTCCGCCCCCTCCCCGGCCTGACCTGGCCCGCCGCTGCTGCGGTGACCCCCTCCCCGGCTGCCGCCGCCGCCGCCGCGGTGACCCCCTCCCCGGCTGCCGCCGCCGCCGCCTCGGCCGACCAGGGACCTGCCCGCCTGCGGCTGCTCCGGGTAAGTGCGGCGCTTGGGCCGACGGCGGGCGGGCGGTGCGGGCCTGCGCAGCGGCGGCGGCGGGCAGGCCTGGGGCCTGTAAACAAGCCGGGCGTCTGCCCGGGCGCTCCCGGGAGGAGACGCGACAACTCCACCCCCTGGCTGGCCTCCTCCCCCGAGCCGGGCGGCGGGCGGCGAGGGGTTAACGCTCGGCGAGGGCGGTGGCGGTGAGGCGGGGGCGGGGTGTTTGTGGCGGCGGCGCAGGGAGGGGGCGCGACCCCCTGGCCGTCCGCGGCCGGGAGGGGTGTTTGTGGCGGCGGAGCGGGCGAGGGCCGCGGGCCGGCCTGGCCGGAGAGCGGCCTGCGGAACTTTTCCCGAGCGGGGAGGGGGCGTCCTCCCGCCCCTACCCTCCCGGGCGCGCCGCCCCTTCTGTCCTGGGCTTTGGCCCCTGGGAGGGAGGCGGGGAGATTTCTTTTGAATCGGGCTTAGCCTCGAAAAACCTAATTCTGTAGAAATTGCTTAAGGGTTTAACAGGGAGCAGGGCTCAGAAGCTCCTTCAGAACTCAAGTCAGTGAGTGATGCCTCCAGTTCATTCATTATTAAGGCATCGAACAAATCCATTGAAGCAAATTCGGATTTCTCATCCTTTTAACTACGTAAATTGGGTAAAACTTCTTGATGTTAGAGCTTGGTTGAGGTATGGTTCTGTTCTGCTTGTGGATTTTAATTAAACTTGGATCCTTTTCTTGAAAGACAGCTGGCTGTGGAGAGCTTTCTACCAACTGCAGTTTTAGATACGTTTTGAAAATTTCATCACCGGAGGTATTTTTCTTCTCTCTCCTCAAACACTACATGGTGCTTACAAATCCACAAAGGTCATGCTTCAGTTGTCCAAGCCATGGGATCTGTGTGCTACCCCCGCCTCACCCCGAGTTTCCTGCTAATTGGAATAATGAGCTGAATGTGTTTCAAGAAGTGGTTGGAAGAGTGTGAGAGATAGGTATCATTTTCTCAAAGGAAGTGATTTTGACATTATTGAGAGAAATTAGAAATTTTTAAACATTGTTGTGTAAAACAGCCTTTTCAAACTTGCACGTTGGGGTTTTAAACACAACCACTTTACTAAGTGTGTTTCGCTCCGAAAAATGGAGGGATTTATTGAAACATCACTCTGCTGAGACTTAGGGTTCCAGAGCACTCAGGAATTTAGCAGAGCTTGGTCCCCAACTCTCTTTGAATACTTCACTTTTATACTTTTATCTTGCTACATATTGGGCCTTTTCCAAAGATTGTATTTCTGTAACTCCTTATTTTACAAATGAGAAAATTGAAAATAAGGAGATTTTCTGTTCTTAGATGTTACTTTTATTGACTTAATGCTTTCTTTACCAATAAATAATTTGAAGCACAAAGTAACATTTCCAAGTGTTACAGTTTTGTTCTTGTTATGTGTAACTTACATGTATCTGATTAAACTTTCAATCATGTAAGGATGATTACTTTTAACCTGGAAGTTTACAGCAGTACCACATTATTGAAACTATAATGAACTTCCTGCACCACATGGCAGTTGCTTAAGACATTTTAATTTGATATCATAAAACATTTTTAGATCAGTGAAGTAATTACATTATGGGAAAGGTATATTAAAACTGATAATGTTTGAAGTTAGCTACCTCGATTATATTTGAGAAATAATAGTTATCAAATTACTTTTTATTTTGTTTGTATCTTTTTATGTATTTTGTGTACATATTGTATATTTTTACATGAAGGACTGAGGTATATGACCTGTTGAAGGGAACAGTGCAGTAGGAGACAAGGATTGTTTAGTCATGGCTATGCTCCAAAATATCTGTGTCCATGGACAAGTCCTTTAACCTTTTGAGTTTCAGCTTTCAAATCAGTAAAGCCAGTTGGGCAGATTAGATTATCACATGTACTGTCCAGTTATTACATTTTTAAATTTTCTTATCAATATTGTGTGACTAGTCAACATACCTTTGCCAAATAAATACCTGTTATGTGTCAGGCACTTAGATGTTTCAGTGTTCTAAGGCTGGATTTCTTTCTCAGTTCTGTTTTATTTAACAAATTCTAAGTTGGTGATGGTTGTTTAGAAAAGCTATTCTTGTATTCTTGTAAGCTATTCTTGATTTTTCTTTTGGGATTGGGATGTGTAGAGAAACTCTTGAGGGAGGAGGATGGAGATTTCATGGGAGACAAAGGGTGGTTGAGACTACAGGTTTGAACAAGCACAGGACCCTTGGTAGTCTGATGTGAAGGACATTATAAAAACACATTATGAAGGTTTTTTCTGTCACTTCAAGCTGGGTCTTATCTTGTTAAACCTTTGAAAATTCTGTAATACCTCATTTGTTTTTGAAAGACATCTATGGCAACATCATTTTGTCATGTGGTAAATATTGCTAAGCAGTTACTAAATACCTATAGTCTTTGAGTTTGTTCAGATTATACCTAGGCCATTTGTTTACTCTAATAGCTACTAGAATGTACAGCTGATTTTGCTTTAATTGTGTGTGTGCTTATTTGTGATTTTTAATCAAAGAGTGGCATATATCCACAAGGAACTTGTTATCTCTGAAATGCCCGTGAGAACTGGATTAATTTTTTAAGATGTAAATCTGTGGTCATGTAGAAATAATGTAACAAGGTGGTATTTTGATGATCCTCTCAAATGGTTATCTAACTCTTGCCTGGGCACCTGACTCTGAGTCAGTATACTCTTGAATACTTTCCATCCTTAATCAAATCAGGAGAAAGAGACAGTCATGTAAGAAAATTGACCCTGGCAGGGTTTTGTAAGAGTTAAGCAAGAAGATAAAACAAGGCATGGCCCTGTGAAATATATAAACCTTGGAGAAGGGGAGAAGGTATGGGGAGGCAACTGGGTAAGAGTTGTGTCGTCTTCTATGTTGGGTAGTAATTTTATGTCACAATGTGTCCTGTCTTCATCTCAAATAACAAATTTTAAAATTAAGTTGTGTTTATTATTTTGCTATTAGCCAAGATACATAAATTAACTGACCCGGGATTATTAGCCATTCATATATGAAATAAACTTGGGTTAACCTATATCAAAATCAAAAGATTATATTCTTTACTCTTCACTCTTTCTAATGTCTTATGTTCTCCATATTACATAACGATTTTATGCTTCATTCTGAGTCTCCAGAATATATTCTTTGATGATTTTGACCTTTGAATGTCCTAGCTATCCATGTACTACCTAGATAATCTCGTAACCTGGCTTTTCTTTTGCTGTGGCAGGTCAGAGCTAGAGAAAGTAAACAATTGAGAGAGGCAAGTTTCTGTATACCTTTGTCTGAAATGTAATAGACTTTATAATTTTTTAAGAAACTGAGGAAAGGTACAGGCTTTTAATGTGTATCAATAAACTAGACTCTGATACTGTTTTTATAATATTAGAGATGTTTTGTTTTAAGCTTTCCTTGAGTAAATGTGTGATAAAAGAGGGATCTTTAGTTTTTATAATTCTTAATATGTTCATTTGGAATCCATTGACCAAGTGTATGTAGTATCCATATTTAAAATCTGGATTAAACACTATTAGTTTTTGTGGCTGATAAGATTTAAAATTAAAATCTTTTGAGACTAAACTGCCTTTAGATACAGAAGAAAGTAATGAGAGCCATACTTTCTTGGTCTTTTATTTGTGTTAGGCTTTAATTTTTTTGCCATAACCCTCTAAAATATATGATGTTATCTTCATTTTCTAAATAAGGAAATACAGGGTCAGAGACCCTAAACAACATGCCAGGATCAGATCTGGGTAGATATAAAAGTATTTTTCAAGATATTACTGAGTGGATTTTTCACAATTAGATGAACCTCCTTATTACCAGGAACCAAAATTTCAAAAGCTAAACATTAACACTTACGATTCATAGATTCCTAGAGTTAAGCAAGTCCATGTAAGTTTATGTAAAGTCTTCCAGTGCAAGACTTTAGTGTTTTCTTCTAAAACATTCAGAAAAGATTTAAGAAATTAAGTTCATTTTCTCACTCCCAAAGTTTCAGAAGTTAACAAAGCTGAACATTTTATGTCTTCAGCTACCATTGTTTAGATTAAGGAATGGAATCCATGTTAATTCTCCAGTGGTTGATATCCTTAATGAAGGATCTAGGGAAATGTTTCTGAACAGATATAATCAGTAGAGCCACATTGAAGGGCCCCATGGTGGACATGGTGATAAAACTAACCTTTGAAAGTTAGGACAGAGATTGAGTCCCTGTTCTCCTACTTCCTAGCCAGGTGTTCCTGGGTAAGCTACTTGATTTCTTTAAACCTGTTTTTGTTTGTTTGTTTATTTTTTATGTCAAATGGAAATACTTGTGTCGTAAGGTTATCCTAAAGATTTAAAAAATAATTATATAAATCACTTGAGATATTTTCTACTATGAAGAAAGTGCCAAATAAATGGTAGCTGTTATTATTGAGTATATGAAATCTTGAGATACTTAGGAGTATAGAGACTTGCTTAGTATGAGAGGGTTGTCTTTCAGTATAGCTTTTGCAGTGAGCCTGGAAGCCAAACTAGAGATTGAGTAGAAAATTTAGAAGACATTGTAAACTCTGGGAATTTAGAGCACTTGCATTTGAATGGACTAAAAGTTAAGAGGTAATAGAAGAAAGAGAAGGTTGAGTATGAGTAGCTTTATTTGGCTCTGCAAAGCTGGCAGGACGTCAAGGGTTTGGAGTTAATGATTAGGTGGGAATAGATGGTTAAATTGCGGATAAAGAGTAACAGTAATAAAGCAAAGGTGAATGTTCAGCCTAGAATGATCAGTCAGTAAGGAAGGACAAGGATTGGTATCTTGAAGAGGAGTTACAGTTTATGGTGCGAAATGAGCAGGAAGATACCATTGCTACAGGAAAGGATGCAAGAGAGTAAGGAAACTAAATCATTCTGATTAACTCATTTATTACCATTTTTTAAAAATGGAGTCTTTATAAAAGGCATTAAGACTTTATATGTGAGTCCTAGGTTAAGTTTGAAAAATTGTCTTGGAATAGTGCAGGTCTTACTACTGCAGACCCAAACCAAGATATTAGCATTCCAGCTGGTCTCTTTCCTGCTACCATCTTGTACTGCATCTCCTCCCCCATTCTATTAACCATCAACATTCTTTCTAAAATATGGTTTTTCATTATATTGTTTCTCTCAGTATACTTCAATGACTCCCTTTTACCTCTGGAATAAAGTTCAGAATTTTTGGTTTGGCTTTTGACACTTTCCATGATTGGACCTCAAGACTAATCTGTTTTAACCAAACTAATACACTTGCTATCTCTGGAACACACTCTTTTCTCTCCATGGATCTTTGTTGTTACTAATGTGCAGTCTGGAATTCTTTTCTTTCTTTCTCCAGCTTTGGTTTTCTCTTTAAGCAAAGCTCATTTCTAGTATTTCTTCTTCCACAAAGTCGTCTCTGACCCCCAGAGTGTTTAATCTCTCCTTTCTCTGTACTTAAAGCAATGTCTGTGTATTATTTCTGTCATATGTTTTACCTTTAGGTATTTGTGTTTAAATTATAATTGCATTTAGTTAATTCTAAAGGGAAAAATAAATTTTTACCTTACCCAAAGGCTAGCGGCTATCACAGTGCTTTATGGATAGTAGACATTCATATATTTGGTAAATATTAAGCAAAATCTACCTGGAGTGGAAGTGATTGTTGTAGGAGGAGGTAGGGTAGTTACAAGCTTTATTGTAGCAGACGTTTCTGACTCGCTTCCTGTATGTTGTTTTTTCCGAACCTGGATATTTAAGTGTGAAGATAATACGAATCTGAAGTGTGGCAGTGTTCTTATATTGATGTAGAAGACTAGGGTGACTGATTCTGGACCTGCAGGCATCATTTTAACTTTCTGCATTTTGGCTTTGAGGGTTAACAGGACATTTATAATCACATATCTCTTTTCAGAGTATTTTACATTTGCAAATATTATCATGAACTTTGTGTCCTTTTAACCAGAGAGGAATTTTGGAATCACAGGAATTAGATGATGTGTTAAAGAGAGATAACTATCAGCTGACTTAATTTGAACCCAACAAGTATCTAATAATATGCATACTCTGTGTTCAAATAAACCTCTAAACTAGACTTTCAAGCTTATCAAAATGCTAGACTATTTTCAGTGTTTGGAAAATACAAGCCGGGTGTGGTGGCTCACGCCTGTAATCCCAGCACTTTGCGAGGCCAAGGCAGGTGAATCACAAGGTCAGGAAATCGAGACCATCCTGGCGTGGTGGCGCGGGCATGGTGGCCATGTGCCTGTAGTCCTAGCTACCCAGGAGGCTGAGGCAGGGGAATTGCTTGAACCCGGGAGGCACAGGTTGCAGTGAGCTGAGATCGCATCACTGCATTCTAGCCTGGCAACAGAGCAAGACACCATCTCAAAAAAAGAAAAAATAAAGAAAATACATAGTAAAATTTATTGGCTTTTTAAATGGATAATTTCATATACTCAGTCAGTGCCTGCTTAGATCCATTTGTTGGAGAACAGTGCTAATGAGACCTCTTGATTCTTTGTGTGCCTCTTATGTTTTCCTAACCTTGACATTGGCAACTAACAATGATAACTGTCATTATTGAGCACTTATGTGCCAGGGACTTTTATAATAAATTTTCAATTATTATCTCATTAAATCTTCACAGCAGCCCTATGAGCTAGATGCTGTTACTACCTATATCTTAGCAGATGAGGAAATTGAAACAGAGCAGTTATTTGCCAAGAGTTTCAGAGCTAGTAACAGAAGCCTAATACATGTCCTTGGACTTTTCAAAAATAATTGGTTGATCCATGCAGTTTCATTGCTACTGCTGAAAGTAAGTCTCTTGGCCATTGGGATGGGTCAGAAAATCTTTGTACATGAAGGATATGACTATTGTTCCATTGTACCCAGAGAGTGAATCTTGTGATTGAGTTGGGATTTGAGGTGGCAATGTACACTAAGTTTGAAAAGTATATTATCATATGTTACCTCCCTTTAAAAATTTTCCCCAAGAAGAGCTATCACATTTTTTAATATTAAAAAGTATGTCATATGGCCGTAATACAATTAGTTCTACAAGCCATACACGCTTCTTTCTTACGACTTAAAATTTATTCATGTTTACTACTTTGTAACCCACTAATATAAATTATTTCACTGATCCTTTATTCAGATGAAATAGTGAGTCTAAGATAGTCTTAAACACAAGATACCTGAGTTTACAATAGAGATTATACTATAAATGGAAACTTCAGTGTTTATTGAAAATAAATTTCTTAAAAACAGGTCTTTTTTCATTCATTTTAAAGAGATTATCAATATATGACTGTTAAATTTTTGTAGTCTCCCTGTTCATTTTCTGATGAACACATGACAGAAAATTGAATGTGAGCTGGAAATATAACAGACTATGAGAAAGCATGGGTCATGTATAATTCACTTTAAATTTAGGCTGGTGTTTTGTATTCATCTATGATATGACCACCTCAGGCAGGGATGTAAGTAAACATTCTTTTTTTTAATTATACTTCAGGTGGCTTAATTATTTTAAAGAATATGTTATTTAATAATTGTGTATTGTACTGTTTCAAAGAATAAGAATATAATTCATTACCAACTTTGAATGTCTTGGATTCTTAGTACTACCTTTTTCTTTAGCGTGACTGGTAGGATCACATCAAATTTGGTACTGTGTGTATAAAGATGAAGTATGCTTACCTTTATTACCAAAATTCAGAAATGAAAATGTGAATGATAAAAGGTAAGGTATGGCTATATATTTTTTTGTTTTCGTTTTCCAAACAGAATCTTGTAACTTACCAGGCTGTAGAAAAACATCTTTGCAGTATACCATCATGCCTCAGAATGTTAAGTAGATAGTAAATAAAATTTTCATTTTTTGTGAAGCAGTAGGGTATTATCCTTTCTGAGAGCCTGTAAGGCCCTTTTGGATGCCAAAGGGCCAATCTTAGAAGTGGCAGCTTTTGTTTTGTGACCAACCCACAGCTTACCCTGTTAGTCCATATCTGCCATCTTCATTTTCTCTTTCTGCATAAATGCTGCTTGATACAGTAAGCAGGTGTTTCAGCTAGTCAGCCATCTAGTGTGATCTTTTTTGGTTTGCTACAGTCAGTAAAATAAGTAGCTCTGTAAGTGTAAATAGTATTACTTGTTTTATGTAGTAAAACTCCAAGATTAAGTTAGAGATATTTTTGGCTAGAATACATTGAAAGTGGATTTCCCAGCTCCAAGAAATTTGTTTGTGTCTGAATTACTTTATACTTGGCTTCTTGTGTAGAGAAAACTTTAGAAAAAATCCATCAAAGAATGTTGAATGAATGAGCAGATGAATAAATAAATAGCTCAGGGAAAGAAAATGTGTCATAACTACGTTTTTTCTCTTGTGTTCCCTTCGTTATGTGGCATTTTTCAATAATAGGAGTGTGTCTCTAATGATGTTGATAAACTTTTTAAAGTCATTGATGAGCAGTAGTCTGAAAATCAAGTTTTGATTAAGCCATGGATTTCTTTTAGGGTCCAATATTTTCTTTTTAGAAATCCATTATGCTATTTTTGTAGGGATAAAAGACAACCATGTGTTCTGTAGATGGAAAATGATAGGATACAGTTTGTTAGGCCAGCTTCTCTGAAAATACCTTTTCCTGGATAGACGATAATCAGTGTTGACAAGGGAGAAGCCAGGGTATAATGGCTGTTACTCATTTGTCTCATGTATTCGTCAAGTGTCATGTGCTAAATATGAACAAAAAAGACATGATCTCTTTCCTCCTCCTGGATCTTAAAATTTATAGTGAGAGATAATTCACCAGGTAAGTGCTGCAATAAGGGAAATAGAGGATTCTTTGAGCTTATGACTAAGGATAGATCTGTTTCCTGAGATATGAAACTAAGAAGTGGCAGGAGTTGAGAAGTTCATTTTGGGCCATGTGATTTGGGGTGTGGCTATTCAAGTATAGGAGGTAGGTGGTTACACATTTTTTAAGCTATTAAATAGAACTTTCATTTGAAAAGGTTTTTTTCTTACTTTCCTCAGCATCTATCTCCCTACACAAAAAGCATCTCATGTCACAATTCATGAACTCAGTGACTATTTTGAAAAATGTTAGATTATATCAATAGAAGTCTGTTAGAGGCAAATGCTTTTGGTCATTTTTTTCAGCAGGGACATTTCATATATGTAAAATATTTAGAATCCCCATGTATTTGTATATAAATGAACGTTTTACCATCTTAAATGTTTAATAAGTTATATTTTTCCTTTCTTTCAACTTAAGTATATAAGGTTACCAGCAAACATTTGTAAATGCTCTATGTGAGGGGTTTTGTTTATTAGTTTTAAGCGAGAGAAAAAAGGTTAGATTGGATCAGGAAGTCAGTTATTGTTTTCTGGGTTAGTCTGAGTCCAAATCCTCAACTATGCAGGGATTTAAAAGAAGTAGCAAACTAGGAATTGAATCCTCTTCAGTTTTGGATAGCTTGAATAAGACAGGTTATCCAAAACTAGTAAGACAAGTTATCCGAAACTGATAAATCTGAATTAGTTAACAGATGAGGCAAATTGAGATTGTAAATGCTAAAGCATTCTTAAAAACTTTAAAAACTAAATAGTTCTATGCCATTAAGTCTTTTTAGTATTTTGCTTGTACTATAATTGTAGTGAAAATAGGTCAGTATCTAATTTTTATAGTCACTAGGGCCCTCCAACTAAATTTAGCTTAGATATTTTTCTAGCAACTATATACTTACAAAGTTTACTTTTAAAAACTTGTGTAATACATGCCTTTATAGAAATTTAAGAAGACTGCTTATGGATTATGTACTTCAGATCACAGCACAACTAGAAGATGTTCATACATTAGATACATTAGATAAAAAATCAGGAAACCTATGAAGAACATCAGAAGTAACATGGTGTGTTCACTTGCACTTTGTGAGATTGAAACTGCTGCCAGTATCTGTGCAGAGTATGGTTTGAGTACTTTTATATTTTAACTGATTTAGCAAAGACTAATTATTTTTTGAAGAATTTTGGGGTAAAAAAAAATGGTCTTTAGCATAGAAGAGCTTTACCCGGTTTACTTTAGTTGGTTCAGTTGGTTGATTTTGGTTTGCTTTTTGAAATTTTGTATTGTCTTAATTTGGGGCACATTGAACTCAGTTACAGTTCATTTGCATTAGAATTCATTTGGGTGAAGTTTATTGTTGGAGGAGGGTAAGTAAATATTTAACCGAAAAAGTGAAGTAAATATTCAAGGCTATAAGGTGAAATATTTGTCAGCTGAGAAATTTTCAGATAACTTTTTTAACCTTTGAAAAAAAATTTACTACAGCATGAGTATTTTTTATGCTGCTATGTATAATCCATAGTTATGTTTTTTAACCTTTTTATGTAAAATATTGATTAAAAAACCATACAATCATAGTAATCTTTTAAAATTGCTTTATACTTCACATAGCATAACATTCATCCATTTAAAGTTTACAGTTCAGTAGTCTTTAGTATATTCAGACTTATGCAACCATTAACACAATTTAATTTTAGAATGTTTTCATCACCTTCAAAAGATACACTGTACTCATTAGCAGTCACCCCCCATTCACCAGTCTGTCAGCCCTTATCAGCCATTAATCTACTTTCTGTCTATAGATTTGTCTAGTTTAGATATTTTATATAAATGGAATACAGGTAACTTTATTAGTGATTTTTCACTTACATGTGTGTTGTATGCCTCATGAGATAGCTATGATTAAGTTAGCCTTTTACAACTTAAATAACAATTCTTGTCTGACTGGGAAAAAGTATTAAGTAATTGAGAGACTGCATCCCAGTTTAAACCAAGAACCAGACTCCTTACTAGTATTACTCAAAAGAATGTGTACCATTAGCCCTTACTCCTAGTGGTGCTTTTCACTGTGAATTGTTCAGCAGCCTCTCAGTTTCCCGTAAATACCAGTTAAGTCTTAAACTCAGACTTGCATGAGTTTACTGAGATATGTTTACCTTTGCATCTGGCTTGCCTAGAGTCTACCTTCTTAATCTCCTACTAAGTCCAAGAATGAGAAAGAATTAAAAGCAAGAAAGGAGATATAGAAGAAGAGATTGCTCAGGCTGAGGAGGGGCAAAGTGATAAGAGCAGGATTAAAAAGGGACATTAAAAATTCAAGGATACTGAGTTTGTGGGCATCAGAATAAAACTTGGAGGCTGTTTTAAGAGAGAATAAAACCTAGAGGGAAGGAATAAAAGACAAAGATGTTGTAAAACATAGGTAAAATATTTAAAACTTTTAGTACTGAATTTTGAATTTTAGGCATGTGTCAGTGAAGCACAAAGGATAGCATCCTTTTCTGATGCGCTTTAGTACCCTTAGGATACTTTCTTTCTAGAACCTTGTTGTAGGAATTTTGAAGCTGAACGATAATGATGTGTTCTCTTTGGTTTGTTCTAACATCTTCAGATTGGAACCAGTACAGAGTAGGATACCCATATCACCTTGGGATTATTTTTCAGATAAATCTTCCAGAGGATTAAATGGCACCATCCCCCTCGGGTCCAGGTAGGAGGGGAAGAATCCTATTTTAGGTGCTGTCAGATTCAGTGGGCTGCGTTGTTCACTTTTTAGCCAGAAAATGGAGCTCAGTGAGAAATCGCAGCTTCCAAAGAAAGTCATACCTTGATTTTATAGGTCAAAGGCTTTCTGATTAGATCAGGATTGTTACTGAGATTTTAGGGACATTCAGTTAAAGTGCCCCAAGAAGAGTGATAAATCACATATAGGTGTAAAGTCAATAAAGTCCTTTAATAAGCAGACTGGAAATTTAGTGGGAGGGGAATACACGTTGTTAGACTGTTGGTACCTCTATTTGACTACTAGGATGATATATTTTAAATTCTATATTCAGTTTCTTATCAGAAATACTGCCTACAATATCTTATACTTAATTTTTTAAGGAACAGGTGATAAAGATAGGTTATATTTTCTTCAGAGTAATTGATATTCATTATTTAATAGATAAAATGTGTTATCTGAATGTTCATAGTAGCAGAAACCAAGTTTACAAAATGTGTATATATAATTTGTTTTTGTTTCTTTATAAAAGATTTCTTCTATGTAAATCTTCCTGTTTTATAGATGATCTGTATTATAGGAGAAACAAGAGTATTTGTTGATTTAACTGGCTAATCTACAGGACTGAGTATTATTAGAGGAGTATTTAAACATAGAAGTCTGTGAAAATATTTTTAGTGCTGAGGGAAATTGGAGGGACTTTCTAGAACCGCAAACTAATAGAAAACTTTTGGCCAGGCATGGTGGCTCAAGCCTGTAATCCCAGCATTTTGGGAATCCGAGGCGGGAGGATTGCTCAAGCCCAGGAGTTTGAGACCAGCCAGGGCAACATAGTGATACGTTGTCTCTACAAAAAAATACTTTAAAATTAGCTGGACGTAGTGGCACACCTATACTCCCAGCTACTTGGGAGGCTAAGGTGAGAGGATCACCTGAGCCCAGGAGCTCCAGGCTATAATTTTGAGTTGTGATCGTGCCACTGCACTATAACCTGGGTGACAGAGCAACACTCTGCCTCAAACAAACAAAACAAAATCCTTCTATCTTTAAAGATGTGGGGATTTAAAGATTGCTATGATTTAAATATAAATCATAAATATATAAAATATGAGGTAACAGAAGAGTATTTGTTAAACAAACGTAAGCTCTGCTACTTAGGCACTATCATTTTGCTGATGTTTTCTGATTCTCGTAGTGCAATAAATGTTAAACTTTACTACTACCTTAGCCAAGTTGCAGGGAATTGACATGAATGGAGAGAGAAGTTAATAGTTCCTGGGTTTTGGCTGGGTGTGGTGACTCATGCCTGTAATGCCAGGGAGGCTTAGGTGGGCAGATCAGGAGTTCAAGACCAGCCTGGCCAACATGGCGAAACCCGATCTCTAATAAAAATCTTAAAAATGAGCCGAATGTGGTGGTGCACACCTGTAGTCAGTCCCAGCTACTCAGGAGGCCGAGGCAGGAGAATTGCTTGAATCTGGGAGGTGGAGGTTGCAGTAAGCCAAGATGGCGCCACTCCAATCCAGCCTGGGTGACAGAGGGAGACTCCATCTCAAAAAAAAAAAGTTCCTGGGCTTCAAGGGCACTCTAATGTGCAGGTCTTAAATTCTTAGAGCCTACTTTTATGGACCATTTATGTGGTGTTGGAGAATTTGATTTTCTTTTTTATCTTCCCCTTTCCCTTAGCCTTTGTAGGTTTTTTGAAGTGAACATACTTTTATGTATTTACTTTTTTATTGAGCACTTCCCAAATGGCAACTTCATTATTTTATTTCTTCAACTCAGTTGCCTAGTTTACTTCATTTGTATCTAATCTGTGTAACTCACCCTTTGAGTTTTTAATATCAACATTTTAAAATTTATTTTTTTAGATTCAGAAGTGTGCATATGCTTGTTACATGGGTATTGCATGTATAATGGTGGAGGTTGGGCTACATGGGTATTGCATGTATAATGGTGGAGGTTGGGCTTCTAGTGTACCCATCACCCAAATAGTGAAGGTTGTACCCAATAGGTACTTTTTCAGCCCTCACCCTCTCCCACCCAATTGTTTTTATTTCTGAAAGTAATATTTCTTTCTCGGTCTGCATGATAATTTTTTTATAGTTTCTTATTTTTCAAAAAATACCTTGTCGGGCATTTTGTCCATAGATATAATATCTTATATTTGCTAATTCCAATATCAGAAGTCCTTAGGAAGTTGTACTTATGGTAGTTTGTTTCTGTATTTGGTGATTTTTTTTATCAGCTAATATTTGATTAAACTGAACATTTCTCCATCCTCTGTATAATTGCTTACAATTTAATTTCCACTTTTTTTTTTAGCATAAAAGTTTCATTTTCCTTTTTGTACTCAATAAATTGTTTAATTAGCCAGTATTTTACCAGTTTCTGTACTTATTGCTCCTTGCATGTTCTCTGAATCCACTTTTCTTCTTGCTGAAGTACTTCCTTTAGTAATCCTTTTAGTAAGAGGCTGGCTTGTAAATGTCCTTAGTTTTTGTGTGAAAGTATGTTATATGCATTACTTTGTTTTTCAGCTGGATAGAGAATTCTTGGTTGATAGGGTTCCTCCCATCAGCACCCTCAGTATGTTGTTTCTTTGTCTTGTGAAACTTGGCAAACTTGAATCTCTGAGAAGTCTGGTCTGTGCCTAATTGTTATGCTTCTGTATGTAATTTTTTTTTTTTTTCTGGTAGTTTTTTAAAAGATTGCATTTCTTTATTTTTTCACCACTACTTACTGTGTGACCTTGGGCAAGTTCAAAATGGAGATAAAATTGTATCTGTGTCATAGGGTTGTAATGAGGATTAAGTTTTAAAGCACTTAGAACAGAGCCTTGCATATTATAAGTGTGACATGTTAATGTTTGTTTTGCCACATACTTGATATTCCAAACACATTTCTAAATTATGCTTAACTATGTTGTTTTATCTATAGCTCCTCTTTGAAATATATTGTTGATGGGAAGACTCATACCTTTCTTTGTTTCTAGAAAATTCCTTAGCCTTCATATCTTTGAATATTTGTTTTCCAATATTCCTTCTTAGTCTCTGTATTATGTTCTAGGTGGATCCTCAGTATCATTTTCTAATTTACTAATTCACACTTTGACTTTGTCCAGCTAGAGTTTATGTGGCTTCAGTTTTTATTTCTCAGTGAATTTTAAAAAAATATTCAGGCTGTCTCTCTAGTAGCCACCTATTCTGGTTTGATTTCTGCCTGTTTTTAATTTTTCTCCCCTTAGTGGCTATTGTGGCTTCCTTTTAACATTTGAAATGATTTTCAGATTGTCATTTTTTCTTCTAGAATGAATTACAGTTGTTGATTTTATTGGCTGTTCATCTTAGTTTAGTTTTCTTCGTGTGTTTTGAGTTTGCTTTTGCAGTCTCCTGTTGACTGGAAAGTTCTTTGTTTTGTTTTCTTTTTCACTCTTCTTTTTTTTTTTTTTTTTTTTGAGACGGAGTCTTGCTCTGTCACCCAGGCTGGAGTGCAGTGGCCGGATCTCAGCTCACTGCAAGCTCCGCCTCCCGGGTTTACGCCATTCTCCTGCCTCAGCCTCCCAAGTAGCTGGGACTACAAGCGCCCGCCACCTCGCCCGGCTAGTTTTTTGTATTTTTTTTTTTTTTTAGGAGAGACGGGGTTTCACCGTGTTCGCCAGGATGGTCTCGATCTCCTGACCTCGTGATCCGCCCGTCTCGGCCTCCCAAAGTGCTGGGATTACAGGCTTGAGCCACCGCGCCCGGCCTCTTTTTCACTCTTCTTATCCAGTGTTTTTACATGCACCTACATCTCCAGCTAAAACCACATCTTTATGTTGGAGGCTTGGTTCCCTTGATTCTTGGTAACATCAGGATGAGGCTTCTCTTTCCAAGAATAAGACACAAACTAAGATCTATATTTCTTTTCACTGGACACATAGTTTCATCTAAACCATAGCCCCATGCAGTGGTTAGTAGTAGCTTTTTCTGGCTCCTTTCATAGGTTGGAAGAGCCTCTCCACCTTAGGTATTGGTTTCAAGCAGTGAGCCTGAGGTTCTTCTATCCCAGCCGTGCGTGGGTACCTTTTTAGTGCCTGTTACTATCCCTACAAGATGTGGACTTTTGGCCATCTCTGTTGCTTGAGCCCAGAAGGCTCACAGTTGGAGCTTCATAAACTGCTTTGTATTTAAAGAGTTCAGTGGCTTGGTCTTTTTTAGTATTTTGTTTGTATAGTTAATATATATTTAACATATATTAAAATGTTTGGAACAGAAGTACATTTCGAAAGTGAATATACAGATCCATTTGGATGGAAGTTAGTTGTCTTAGTCCATTTTTGTGTTGCTATCGCAGAAGATCACAGACTGGGTAATTTATTAATAATAGAAGTTTATAAAGCTCTCGGTTCTGGAGGCTGGTTTAAGTCTAAGATTGAGGGGCTGCATCTGGTGAGGGCCTTTTTGCTCTATCATCCTGTGGTGGAATGCAAGAGAGCACAAGAGCAAACAAGGGCAAAATGGGGCCAGACTTCATTTTACCAGGAACTCACTCCTAAGATAAGGGCATTTGAGGGCAGAGCCTTCATCACCCAGTTACTTTTTATGGACTTACTGATTATTACTGTCACAATGGCAATTCAATTTCAACATGAGTTTTGGAGGTGACATTCAAATCATAGCAGAAGTCAACGTTTAAAATCAATGTATATCCTATATACCCTTCAGAAAGATACTAGTTTACTCTCCTACTTATAAGAGGTATATTTTTTAATTCCTTTGCCAATATTGGGTGTTACAATTCTTTAATCTTTGATAAGGTAATGTATAAAAAATTTGTGTTTAATAGCTAGCAGGATTGATCATTGCGCCATGTATTTATTAGCCATTTATATTCTTTTGTTTGTTTAATTGCCTGTTCACATTCATTGCCCATTTCTTTTCCTTTAAAGTGTTCATTTTTATTGTCTTCTAAAATTGCTGTTTGTATATTGTAGTAATAGTAACTTTTACGTATATATCGCGGATACTTAAAAGACATTTGCTTTTCAGGTTAATGAGCTTTATTTTATAGTGTAGAAGTTTTTTTCTCGAGTCACTTTTTCTTATTCCTTTGAAGTCAGTCTTTTCTTGTCATCCTTAGAAAGTCCTTTCCTACTGTAAGATTACAGAAATATTTGCCTACATCTACTGGTATCATTTTATTATTAATATTTCAGACTTCATTCTTTTAATCTCTTGGTATTTATTTTAAGGTGTGATGTTGTAGGGATTCAGCTACCCACCACTGGAGGGCAGAAGTGGAAAAGATCAGCTTTCGGACACCCATTATTGAATCTCTGTTCCCAGAGAGCTCTTTCTGGATTCTCAGTTCTGTTTCACTCATCAGTTTATTCCTGCATTAGTATTGCCTCTTAAATACTGTAATTTTGAAATTACAGTTTAAGTATCAGGTATTGCAGATGCTCATGATTTTAAGATTGTTTTGGCTATTCACATTTATTCATATGTATTTTGAAATAATTTAATCAAGGTCTGGGAACAAAAAGGTCCAGTTGTGATTATATTGAATTTATAGATTAATAAAGGGAGGATAATCATCTTCACAATTTTGAATCTTCCTCTCCAAGAAAAAGAAGCGTGTTTTATTCTGAAGCCCTCTTCTTAAAAAGGTTCTATTTCTTGTTATTTATTTAGATATACTTTTATTTGTTTTCTCTTAACTTTTTAAGTGATTACTGTTAATCATTTTCATATATGATTTTCTATAGTCAGATAATCTTATTGAGTATTTTTTCCCTATCATTTCAGGTTTTGAGTTTGCCATCATGTAGTCATTAACTGCAAATAATAATTTGATCTTATAATTTTATGCCTCTTTTTGTTAGCCTTGGCTTATCTCAATAACCATTATTTCTAGACATTGCTAAGTTACAGGGATAAGAGTTGGTGTGCTTGTTCTTTTTTCTTTCCTGGGAATTGTTCTAGTACTGAGGTTTTTCCTCTTTGGCTTGATGTATTAAGGAATACATTTTATCAAATCTCTTTTAGAATATGATGAGATGATCATATGAATTTTTTTAAACTTTTACAAAGATGATTTATATTAGTCAGCTGCCTAATGTTGGCTCATTGTTATGTTCCTAAAATGAACCCTATTTGGTGATTTGTAATATATATTTTACTTGTGTTTTTGCGTATGTATTAATGAGTATGTTTGGACTGTGGTTTTATTTTTTTAGTGCTGTCTTTGTCAAATTTTATAGAAGGATTGTGATAGGTTTGTAAAAAGAATCGGAATTTTTTTCCTGTAATCTCTAGATAATTTAATTTGAGAGTTACATGTTTCCTTAGGGCTTGAAAGGTCCTGTTTTGAAATAATCTTGCCTGATGCACTTTTATTTTTAATAGCTTATTTTGAGAACAATCCAAATTTAAAATTTGCAAAAATAATACAATGAACTTCCATATTTATTGAAATGGCCAGTTATTAACATTTTTCCACATTTGTTTTACAAACTTTTTCCCCTGTGTATGTGCATGTATGTATTCATATTCTCTTGGCATGCACACACACATTTTGTTATTTTTTACTTTTGCTGAACCATTTAAGACTCAGTACAGACATCATGAACCTTTACTCTTAAATATTTAAATGTGTGTCCCCTAAGAACAAGAACTATAACTTTCTCTTACATAACTATAGTTCAATTATCAAATTTAGGAAACTTAACAGTCATACAATACTATTATCTAATATACAACCCATAGTCAGATTTTATCAGTTGTCCCAGTAATGTCCTTTATAACAATCTTCCCCACCGCACTCCTTCACCCTCTGCCTTCATCCAAGCCAGTCCATAATCACATATTACAGTTTGTTTTGATCTCCTTGGTCTCCATTAACCTGGAGTGGTTCTTTAGTCTTTCTGCATTTTGTTTTTCAGGAACTCTGGGGTTTTTTGAGGGATAGTTCTTTAAAAACTTTCTCATATTGTTCCAAGTTTCTGGTCTTCACTCTAGCACTAATTGAAAACAAAAAGTTGTTTTCCAAGAACTGTTACTTTCCTCCATATTTTCAAATTTATTAACAGAATTGTACAGTGTGATTTATTTTACAACAATAAAATTCTGTTTGTGAGGTGAGTATAGCCTGTTTGGCTTCTAATTTTAAATAATTTTTTTTTTTTTTTTTTTTTTTTGAGACAGAGTCTCGCTCTGTCGCCCAGGCTGGAGTGCAGTGGCAGGATCTCAGCTCACTGCAAGCTCCGCCTCCCGGGTTTACGCCATTCTCCTGCCTCAGCCTCCTGAGTAGCTGGGATTACAGGCGCCCGCCACCTCCCCCGGCTAGTTTTTTGTATTTTTTAGTAGAGACGGGGTTTCACCGTATTAGCCAGGATGGTCTCGATCTCCTGACCTCGTGATCCGCCCGTCTCGGCCTCCCAAAGTGCTGGGATTGCAGGCTTGAGCCACCGCGCCCGGCTTAAATAATTTTTTTAGTTAGACTATTTAGTTGCTTACCTATTTTATTTTTTTCACATATAACATGTTCTGTAATTTTACATAATATATTCGTCCAGCTTTTATTTTATTTTGTATGTGTATGTGGTTCATTTTTCTTTTTAGGTTGAATATTTTGTATACTGATACTCTTTAGTATACTGATTTTTTTAAACTAAGTATGAATTTTTTTTTCCTATTTTTCAGCACACTATTGCTGGCTTAAATGTGAGTTTTCTTAATAAGGTTTGGTCACATCTCAGAATTTGATAGGGGATTTTTCTCATTATTGTTTCTAAATATTCTATAATTGTAGAAATATATAAACTCAATGCAAACTGGAGAAATGTATAAACTCAATGCAAAGCTTACTTTTAAAGCAATTTCCAGATATTTGAGGTTTTCTTCTTTCTTTACACATTATCAATATCTATTAACAATAACATTAACAATATCAATGTTAATGTATTAAGTCAGATGTGTCATTTCATTTTCTTTTTTTTTTTTTTTTTTTTGTCTGTGGGGTAGGATGGGGGAGTGTGTTAGAAATCTATAAGCTTTTCTTTCCAACATATAATCCAATAAATGTTTGATTTTTCAATTAATGTTTTAAGTGTGTTTGAACAGAATATATAGTCTTGAAATTTTGGACCACATCTTTTACCAGTTTAAAACATGGCTCTTATTCTGTTTATTGCTTTATTCCTTGTGATTTACTTTGTCTGAAATTGAAATTGCAATTCTTGGTATCTTTTTTGCCTATTGTATTTTGACCACAGCGAAGTAGTTTTATACTGACATCTTTATTTTTGAGTTTCTTGGTTTTGATTAGTCTCTTGATTGCATGAATCTATCTTTAAATAGTTTTTCTTTTTTTTTAGGTATGAAATTTGGATAACATTACTTTAGGGCTGGCATATTTGATAATGTCTTCCTATGGCCTTTACATATAAATGACAACCTTGCTGGTCATAGTATTCTTGGAATAAAACCTCTTTATCCTCAACGTTTATAGGCATTACTTCGTTGCCTATCATCTGATGTTGCAAAGAAGTCTGGGGCCAGCCTGATTTCTCTTTTTTCTCTTTTTTGGCATGTTTATTTTATTTTTTTAATTTGAGACGGAGTCTTACTCTGTCACCCAGACTGGAATGCAATAGTGTGACTAGGCTCACTGCAACCTCCACCTCCTGGGTTCAAGCGATTCTCCTACCTCTACTTCCCGAGTAGCTGGGATTACAGGTGTTCATTATCACGCCCCGCTAATTTTTATATTTTTAGTAGAGATGGGGTTTTGTCACGTTGGCCAGGCTGATCTCGAACTCCTGACCTCAGGTGATCCTCCTGCCTCGGCCTCCCAAAGTGCCGGGATTACAGACGTGAGCCATCGTGCCCAGCCGATGGCATGTTTATTTTGTCTGAATTGTATTCTTAAAATTCATAATCTTCAGATTATGCTTTGGTATTGGTCAGTTTCTGCTAAATGTATCTAGTACTAGATAAATGCCATTCAATCAACAAGTTCAGTCCTTAGTTTATGATTTATTTCTTCTGTCTTTGAAATTTAATTTTTCCTCCATTATTTGGTATTCTTATTTACAGTGTGCTAATTAAGCTGTTGGATCTGCATTGTGTGTATCATTTCTCCAGTCTACTTGCTTTTGTTTCTTTATGCTTACTTGCATACTCGATGGTTTTTGTCCTGTTCATTTTTGCCCCTTGCAGATTATTTGCTCTAGAGTCTTCATTCCTCATTATTACTTTTCATGACATTTAAAATATTGCAATGATATTTTTTCTCTCAAATATCTTTTTTTGAACCTCTGTTGATACTTTTTATATTCTTGATTCTTTTCATTCCTATTTCACAAATTAGGTTTTTTAAAGTTTTCTTATATGTAAGTTGTCACCTAGTTTTCTAAGGCAAATCTTCTAGACTGTGACATCATGTTCTTGAGTACTTTTTTATTTCAGAATTTTTGTATGAGTTCCATAAATTTTGTTTCTGTTTTTTTACTTAAAGGGTGGCAGTTTCCTCTGTTGTTTGCCCAAAAATAGTATAACTAGATACTCCTTGCCTGTTCTGTCAGTATACTAGGATACCATTACCTCTTTCCCCCTTGGAATTTTTTAGAGAAATGATAGGGATTTGGTTCTATTAACCTGTTACAGGTAAGAAACTTTTGTCTCTCTTGATTTTTCTCGTGATGCTTGTTGAAATTACTGCACATTTTCATCTTTACAAGTTTGGCGGGTTTTCTTTCTCAACAGAGGAACTTGACTATTGGGCATTGTGCTAATTTCCATGGCTGCTATAACAAATTATCACCAACTGGGTGGCTTAAAACAATACAAATTTATTCTCTTACAGTTCTGGAGGCCACAAGTTCAAAATCATTTTCACGGGGCCAAAATCAAGGTCTCACCAAGAATGTGCTCACTCCTGAGGCTTTAAGGAGGAATCTGTTTCTTGCTTTTTTTTCACTTTCCAGTGGCTGTCAGCCTCATCACTTGCTTGGTAGCCACATCCCTCCAATCTTCAAGACCAGCGTCTTCAAATCTCTGTCTGTTCTGTCTTCACATCACCTTCTCAGTGTGTTTCAGATCTTCCCCTGACTCTCTCTTCTAAGGACATGTGAGTTCATTTAGAGGTCTCTGGATAATCCAGGATTCTCTCTCCATCTCAAGATTCTTAATCACATCTGCAAAGACCTTTTTTTCCAAATAAGGTAACATTTATAGGATTAGGACTGATATCTTTGGGAGTCATTATTCAGCCTACTAGGTATCATTTTGTTTTGCTACTTTAGAGTGAGGCAGACATATTAGTCAAAAATTGGATTAGAGTAAAGCCTCATAGATTCTGCTGTTTGTTAGAATCACAGATATTGTCCTCTTTACCGAATGATGCAAACTCTGATGCCATGGTGGAAAAGTACATGAATTGAATTGGATGTGGTCAATAAGGAGTGCTAGGGAGTATGGAGAATGCATGTTGTTCTGGGGAGAGGAAATATGTGAAGGTCAAATTCAGGTTATCAGCTTGTAGTCCTAGTTTGTAGCTGCTTTTTTTTTCTTTGCATTTCTTACAAGCTGGTCTTGCTGTAGTGAAATAATTTTGTGTGTCTCTTATAATCTTGATATTGAGAATAAGAGTTTTTTTAATGGGAATTCCATCCACATGATTTTAAAGTATTACTTTACTAATGATGTTTACTTAGGTGTTCCTAGAACTTTAGTCTTCTCATTTAACGTTTTATACATTTCTCAGAACAAGGTAATTGACAGATAATCAAAGTTGCTTATTTGTTGATGAGGAAAGTTAGACATTAAGCCAAAGGACTTGTCCAGCATCACATATTGGTTAGACCTATAACTTTTAACTTTAATCTTGTGATGACAGGTATTTCCATTTTTTTATGTTTCATATGTGTTTTGATGTTGATGTGTCATGTGACATGAAGTGTCTCCCAATTATTGGATAATTGGGCAAGTCTAAGTTCTTTTTACTTTATGTTCATGATTTTGTTTTTCTAGATGTGTTATTTTTATGAATTCAAGTTTCTTCTTTTTTTATCATGTTATTAGAGTTAAACTAATGAAAAGTCATATAGAGATGAAATTGGTTTTGAAATACAATGAGTAGATATTTGCTTGGCTGGAATTTTTTCTCACAGATTTTTTGTAAAGATGTTATGAGTGTATACTTTATATCCAGGAATGTGTGTACACTAGTGGGAGTGTTGGGGGGATGAGGGTGGAAGACATTTTAAGACATACAGGAGGCTGGCGGTGGTAGCTCATGCCTATAATTTCAGCACTTTGAGAGGCCAAGGCAGGGGGATCACTTGAGGTCAGGAGTTTGAGACCAGCGTGGCCAACATGATGAATCCCCATCTCTGCTAAAAATACAAAAAATTAACTGGGCGTGATGACGCATGCCTGTAATCGCAGGTACTTGGGAGGCTGAGGCACAGAATCACTTGAATCCAGGAGCCAAGATCGTGCCGCCACACCCCAGCCTGGGCGACAGAGTGAGACTCTGTCTCAAAAAAAAAAAAAAAAAGGACACAGAGGACACAAAGTATACATTCATATGCTCTTTATATCCATACCCATTATCAGTTTGGTGATATGTTATTCTAGTTTCATGAACCTTTACTCTTAGAACTTGGTTTATTCTCTAATACCTTTTGGATTCAGTTTTGCAGTTGAGATGGCTAAAATTTGATATTTGATAAAACCAATTTGATATTCTTTCCTTTTATGATTGCTCATGTTTTTGTCTAGAACCTTGCATTGCAGTATTTCTTTTTCTTTTCCTTGCATTTCTATAGTTGTGAACAACTAGGAGTGGGTTTTGAACAGTTAATTCAGTGAGCTTGTTAATTTTGAAAAGGCTTCAACTGAGGAACACTTTTCTTCTCATTTCTTTGATGATAGCTTCTCTGTTTCTCCTTCAGAAAGTCTTGTTTTTTATGTGCATATTTACTTTTTGGGTGCACTCTCCTTGTTACTGAATTTTTATTTGCATCTGATTTTTCTTTGAGTTTATTCAGCAAATATTTATTAATAATCTACTGTATACTCTGTGCTAGGGGAGTTGACCTAGGGAACTCAAAGGAGGCTCCTTTGAAGAACTGATGCTTTAGTTGAGATCTCAAGAATGAGTAGGAATTAACTAAGACATGAGAGAATAGCTGTTAAGGTAGGGAAAGTAGCATTTGTTTATATATTTGGAGGAAGGAGGTATGATGAGTACGAGGTACTGTAAGAAAGCCCTTGTGGTTGGAGTAGAGAATGTAGGGGAAGGGATAGTATGAAGTGAGATGAGGCTGGAGAAGGTAGGTAGGGACTTGACTATCCAGGGCCTTCATGTGAGCCATATTAAGCAGTTCTTTATCCACCTCCTACCCCCAGCAGTGGAAAGCCATGGAGAAACTTTTAATACAGAAGTGATATGGTGAAATTTGCATTTTGAAAGATTTCCTTAGGCTGCAGTTTGGAGAATGAATTAGAGGGATGCCAAGATCCATGTGAAGAGACTAAAGAAGCTAGTATTCTGCAGTGAGAATGATGGTAGCTTGAGACCAGGGCATTGGTAGAAAAAAAGTAGACAGAGTTGAGAATGTTTAGGAAGCATATAACCCGTGGGATTTGATGATGGACAGATGGGAGATGAGGTAGAGAGAGGTATCAAATATATCCTTAGTTTCTGTTTCTTTTTCTGAATTGGGGTCTTGCTATATTGCGTAGGCTGGTCTTGAACTCCTGAATTCAATCAGTCGTCCCACCCCAGCCTCCAAGTAGTTGGGACTACAAGTATGCAACACCGCACCCAGTGAATGTTCTTGGTTTGTATTCACCTTGGTGGATGATGGTGCCATTCACTGGTAAAAGCTGCAGATATGTGAGAGTGCTCAGGGAGGCAGCACAGAATGGGAAAAGGGTCTACATGTAAGCCATGAGGAATGCCAATGTTTAATGGCTTGGGAGATGAAAAAGAGCCTGCATAGGAGACTACAAAAAAGCTTACGGGTAGGAAGAAAGCTGGGAGTGTGTGTAGCATCTTGAAAGGCCAATGGGAAGAGTGTTTGTGGAGGGAGTGTTTAAAGTTGAATGCTTCTGTGAGCAACCAGTTAGAGGAGGGCTAAAAGTGTCCCATAGATTAAGTGACTTGGAGGAACTTGATTTGGTAGAATGGCCAGACAGCCTTTTGGACCATCAACATTTTTTTTAGGAAGTTTAACTGTAAAGAGATGAGAGGCAGGTGGGTAGCTCGAGCGGAATAAGTCACATGAAAACTTATTTTAAATGGGTAACATGGGTGACACTTGTGGCTTTAAAAGTCACACTCCAGCTGAGAAAGGTTGATACAAAGGAGAAAAAGGAAAATAGTGTAAGATCCCTGAAAAAACTGTAAGTCATTTAAGACTCCTTTGAAACATGGGCGCCAACGGTAGTCTAGTAGAGGATTTATCATCATTGAGAGGAGAGTCCTATGACAGCAGAAGAAGTAGGAGGAGAGGGTTCTGAAAGAATTCATTGAAATGATTCACTCATTTATTGATCCTTTTTTTTCCTGTAGCATCCAATCTGCCATTCATTGTCTCTATTGCAATTTTCAATTCAGTAAATTGCTTTTCATGTCCATGAAACTATTTTCAGAGTGCCTCTTTTTTAATTGACAGTCTGCAATTGTTTTATTCATTCAGTGTCATCTCATATCTTGGTGGGTAGTTTCTAATTTTGAGCTAATGAATACTGAGTCTCCCTCTTTTTAACTTCTGCATTAAAAAAAAGTCATCTTATTTTTCTCTGTTCATTTTTACACTTTATTTAGCCTAAGTATCTGAAATTGGCTTTGCTAGAAATTGTAATTAGTTCACTGTTGTTATCTTTCAGTCCCAGACAGAAAAGAAAAATTTTAAGATTTCTTTTCTCTTCTTCCTTTTTTTTTTTTTTTAAAGGTCATTTATCTTTGGCAGTGTTAGAGATTTAGAAAAGAAAATACATAGACTTGTAGGCAGAAGAAGATATGGCGCCGAGGGAAGTTTTAGTTTTGTTCTGTGACAGTCTTCCTTATCTTGTACATTGTCTTTAAAAAGCCTACACATTTAGATTTTCATTATCTCATTTGCAAGTATACAGGATAGCACATGTAGGAGAATTGGCTTCTAAGTCTAGAAACCTAAGTCTTATTCTTAACCTTACTGCTGAACCAGCTTTGTAACCTTGGGGAAATTATTCTATTTCTCTGCACCTTCTCATTTGTAAAATAGGTTTAGACAAGTTATTTCTACATTTTGGCTCTGATTAATTACACACATTATCAAAATCAAATTTGTAACTATATATATGAGTAATTTTTTATTATTTTTATTTTTTAGAGACGGTGTCTTACTCTGTTGCCCAGGCTGGAGTGTAGTGGCACCATTATAAATCACTGTAGCCTCAAATTTGTGGGCCCAGGCAGTCCTCCTTCCTTAGCCTTCTGAGTAACTAGGACTACAGGCATTCAGCACTATGCCCTGCTTATCTTTTTTAAAATTATTTTTTTTAGAGACAGGGTCACGCTGTGTTGGCCAGGCTGGTCTTGAACTGCCCTCAAGTGGTCCTCCCGCCTCAGTCTCTCAAAGCACTGGTACTGCAGGCATGTGCCACCATGGTTCTAATCATTTTTAAAGCAACAATCAGTGGGAAATTTCAGCTCCAAATGGGAGAAAAATTTCCAAAGATTAGCCTTTTTTTCCCCCAGATTTTCTACAGTTTTGTTAATGTGCTTATTTCTCATTACCATAGATAACTTTGAGATGGCTGCCTTGGATTACAAACTAGAATTTATTACTATTTCACATAGCTTGGGAAATTAAGTGTAGTTTATGTAGCCTAAATTTTCCTTCATAGAGATGTAGCTGCAAGGGTTATGCATTTCTTCTTTGAACCCCAGGTATGCAGTATATTGCTTAATACTCTATTGTTCAATAAATGTGCATTCCAGAAATCAGCTGACCATTTGTCCTTATCTTTGAGGACAAAGTCCATACATATGTAAGCATTAGTGAGCAATGTAGAATATAAAGATTTGGTAGCAGTAGAGAGTTTATGCTCTACATCTCACTGCAAATAATTTGAATATTGCCATATTATACACTGTGACCTGTGCTGTTTGTTAACGTTCCTTTTCCCCACCTTCCCCAAGGAGCTTGTAGTCTCTTACTATACATTTTTTTCTCTTTGGATTTCCCTTCAGCCTTTAGATTTCTTACCTCTAATGCAAGTCTACTCTAGATTTTTCTCCCAAATGTTTAAAACCAAACCTATTATCTCAGTGGTCATCTAAGGTCCTCTAGTTACCAGCATCCACCCTTCTTGGAATGCCTGTTTAGTAGTGTTCTTTTGTTATATTAGTAAGAATCACTGTGGTATTATTTGCTAAGAGAATATAATTTTCTCCACGTTTTATGTATCTATGTCCTTTGTTTATAGAGCCTGGAGGGGTTCTCTATTAGGCTATGTGTCCCTAGGTAAATAGAAAAATATAATGTAGGTTTTATTACTCAACTTTTTAAGGATTCTGCTCAAATTGTTGTTGAATAACTCTTGTTACTTTGGGGTAACATGTTGTTTAGGGATTTTAACAACAAAATATATCGAGCATTTAAAAAATTACTATTATTCACTATAATTCTGAGTGGATTAAACCAAATGACCAGGTTCAAGACTCTACTATGAGTTCAGCTTCGCTTAGTAAAAGGCAGCAGCTGAACATTAATTGATGACTTCTTGGCCCAGCCTTAGAATTTTTCAATTTAGAGATTAGTTTGGTTTTAAAAGGCACAAAATATTCACGAAATTTTCTGATTATGTCAAATATTAATTCAGTCTTATTTTTTGTCATAGTACTTTGTTTTGAAAAGTTCAGATCAACCGATAATAGTAGTGCTGTGATGAGACTCAGCTTGTAGTCAAGAATAGATTTATGACTAGGTGACAACTAAAATTTCTCTCAGAAACTAAAAACTTTCATGGACAAATTGAATTCCCTTGGGATTTACTGTTTATGGATATATGCCAATTTAATTATTGGACTAAATAAAATATTCTTTAGTAGTCCACTTACGAAGATGACTGTGTAAACATAGTATTTGCAAGTAAGTATTTTTTGGTATCATATTTATATAATCAGCTCTTGTATCCATGTAGCTTATAGTTGGCTGCTTCACCAGGACTCTACAAATTATTCAGAACCCAAGGAGGTAAGATTTTTATATTGCCTATTTTCAGTATGTAAAAGTCCAACCACAGAACTATTAATTTACCCTTGACTATGTTTTACAGTTGCTATGGAACTAAACGTAAAATTTTATCAGATGGTTACTTGGTTTGTTACATTTTTATATTCTAATATACTGTATATATTTTTTAAAGTCTGGGGTTTGCTTTTAGAAAGCATATTCTATCTTTAAAGACTTAATCATTTGGTAGTTTCCTGTGTGTATCTGAAAAATAACTACTGTACTTCTTTATAAAAGTGAGAGTAAGGTCCCTAGTTGAGGTTGGAATCTAGATGTGGCTGTGTATGTAGGAATTAGTAATTAAACAGTGTCTGTTTGCTGAATGCCTCATTTTTGCCAGGCTCTGTATGGGTGCCTTGCAAAGCATTGCCTCATTTAAACCTTACAGCAGCATTCAGAGGAAAGTATTAATATGCCCACTGTACAGATGAGGAAGTTGAGGAATACTTTACTAGTAGGTGTCAAGTGTCTGAAGCATAGTACCTCCCTCCTCAGCCTCCCTCCCTCATCCTAGTTAAGGGAATTGAGACACAGAGATAAGGCAATTTGCTGTTGACCTTCAACAGATGGCTCAGTTTCATCTGTGGCTCAGTTTCTTCATGAGTAAAACAGGGTACCTATCTTTTAGGATTGGTGTGAAGATTAAATAAGTTAATAGATATACAAAACTTTAGAACAGTGCTTGACCAGTAGTAATCTCTCCATCAATGTTAGATGTTATTATTAAGCCTGTGACCACCGGTTATCTCATGTAATTGTTCAGAGATAAAAATGTAGGCTATAGAAAAGAATAAGGAAGAAAGCCAGGCTCCTAATCTAATATAGAAGTGAATCTTAGTTAAGACAATCCTATGTGCTTTTAAAAGATTTCATGGTCTGCTTTTCTTTGGCTCCCAGTTTCTTTTTTTCTTTTCTTTTCTTTTTTCTTTTTTTTTTTTTTGACTTCTTAGTACAGGTAACTTTTGAAGGAATTCAGCTTACCTTAGATGAACCAAAGAAAAGCTAAAAGCAGAGATAATTTAGAAAAACTAAAGCAGATACTGTGTTCCTAAATTCCCCGTTACTGCTTCAAAGTCCGGGAAACACCAGTTGCAGATACAGTTGTATCCCGTTGTGTTAGATCCTTTCCTGAAGCCATTCTCTTTTCTTTGTCTTCCCAGAGAGAAACTAGTCATTCAACAAAGACTGAACTTCTTCTGTGTGTTAGTTAGGCTGTGCTCCAAGTGCTGGGAAGACACCAGTGAATAAAACAAAAAGTCCCTGCTCTCATGGAGCTTACAGCCAGTATTCTGAAGTTTGTCTGTATTCGTCCTATCCTTGTTTTTATACTTTCACCAAATATGTGTATAGAATTGTTCTGCTGTCTTGTTCAGCATATTGTCTTCTTTTGTTTTTTAGGAATAGCTATGTTTATGTAATTAGATCTGTTTTTGATAAATTGTATTCTGTTATTTATTCATTCTACCTTCTAATGAGCAGTCAGGTTATTTCCAGCATTGACTATTATGGTTCTCCAAAAAGATCATTGAACATGTCACCTTGGATGGATGGATGGGAGAGTTTCTTCAAGACAGCATGTTTCATACTTTTTATTGTGACCACAGTAAGAATTATATACACCTCAGCTTAGTAAATACAAATATACACTTGGAAAAAGACTTCGAGAAACGGTATTTACTTACTTTTATCACCTGGGATGCACTCTATTTTGTTTTGTTTTGTTTTCTTGAGACATTGTTTCACTCTTGCTGCTCAGGCTGGAGTGCAATGGCATGATCTTGGCTCACTGCAACCTCTACCTCCCAGGTTCAAACAGTTCTCCTGCCTCAGCCTCCTGAGTAGTTGGGATTATAGGCGTCTGCCACCACACCCAGCTCATTTTTTGTATTAGTAGAGACAGGGTTTCAGCGTGTTGGCCAGGCTGGTCTCAAACTCCTGACCTCAATTAATCCACCCACCTCAGCCTCCCAAAGTGCTGAGATTACAGGCGTGAGCCACAGTGCCCGGCCTATTTTATCTTTTTTTTTTTTTTTTTTTGAGACGGAGTCTTGCTCTGTTGCCCGGGCTGGAGTGCAGTGGCCGGATCTCAGCTCACTGCAAGCTCCGCCTCCCAGGTTTACGCCATTCTCCTACCTCAGCCTCCGGAGTAGCTGGGACTACAGGCGCCCGCCACCTCGCCCGGCTAGTTTTTTTTTTTTGTATTTTTAGTAGAGACGGGGTTTCACCGTGTTAGCCAGGATGGTCTCGATCTCCTGACCTCGTGATCCGCCCGTCTCGGCCTCCCAAAGTGCTGGGATTACAGGCTTGAGCCACCGCGCCCGGCCTATTTTATCTTTTTAAAATGCAGTTTACACGCAACCCAACTGATTGGGTTGTGTGTAACTCATACTGATTAAACTGGTTTTATCACCCATGTTCATTATTTTTAAAACATTGTTTTGAGATCTACAATTAGAAGTGGAATTGCTGAGTATTTGCTTAAGTGTATCTTCAGCTTCTTCAACTAGCTGTTGCCAGTTGCATTTCAGAGTGGTTGAACCAATTTAAACTCCTGTCAGCACTCTAGGGGAGAGTTCCTGTTTCTCCACATTCTGATCAACTCTTGATATTGCCAGATGGATGAGAAATGGCATTTGTTTTAAATGTGCCTTCCCCTATTTACTAATGAAGTGTTTAAAGTGTCTTTTAAAGTATATCATGTAGAAGTTTAATTTAATGGTAATCAGAGCTGGCAGCAAGGAGGAAATGTTGTGATTGATTGCCTCCTCTGGCAGAAAAAATGGTGTAATAATCATATAATGTCTATATTATTTATAATGTGCTAGACACTATAATTTGTGCACTGTATACATTATTTCATTTAATCCTCATAAGAATCTTGTAAGGTTAGTGCCTTCTTATATACTATTTTTTGTTTTTGGAGATGGAATCTCGCTCTGTCACCCGGGCGGTAGTGCAGTGATGCGATTTCAGCTTGGCTCACTGCAACCTCTGTCTCCCAGGTTCAAGCCATTCTTCTGCCTCAGCCTCCCAGGTAGCTGGCATTACGGGCATGCGCCACCATGCCTGGATAATTTTTGTATTTTTAGTAGAGACGGGGCTTCACCATATTGGCCAGGCTGGCCTAGAATTCCTGACTTTGTGATCTGCTCACCTCGGCCTCCCAAAGTGGTGGGATTACAGGCGTGAGCCACCACAACCGGCCACCTTCTTATATACATTTTATAGAGGAACAGATGGAGAAAGAGATTCAGAAAGGTTCAATAGTCACACTATTACTAAGTAGTAGAGCCAGAATTTAAACTCACGTTAGTCTAATTTTATAACTTATTTTCTTCAGTACTTCATGCTATTGGTGAATTCTTAGAGGAAGAAAGTTTGTCATTACTGTTCTCTTCTGTTGGTTTGTCTCTTAAATGTGTTTAAGTTTTTGGGTTTCACTCACATCTCTTTTTTTCTTACCTTTTCTCAAGATAGTGGGGTCTTTCCTCTGTAAAGCTTCACCTTGTTTCTAGTCTAGGATAGTGGTCTTGTAACCTAGGATAGTGGTCTTGATTACTGCAATTTTGGTTGATTATTTCTTGTTGGCCCTTAACGTGCCCCCATCTTCTGCCTTAGGCATTGCATCTAATCTTTTCCAGCAGTTTGCAGTCTTACTGTGTCTCAGAATCACATATGGAAATTTAAAAATCATAGATACCTAGGTTCCAACCGTACCCAGGAAATTCTGATTTGGAAATATTTATTTTTCTGTTGCACAGCCATGGTAGAGACCCATTTTCTTAGGGGTTAATGATGCTTTAGAGTCACACAGACTTGAAGCAGAGCCCTGATGCCATTAAACTTATTAATTGAGTGATCTTGGCCAAGTTATTTATTCTTGGCTAAGGTTCTTCATCTGTAAATTGGAGATAATATTATTACCTACCTTAGAGAGTTGTTGAAGAGATTAAATGAAGTAATGCTTGTAAAACACTTACCAGAGGGACTTAGACTACTTCTTAAACATTGCCTGCTAATAAGGTGTCATTATTACGTTATCCTTTATCCAATCAAAATACTTGCCTTTGCAATGTGTATCAACTTGATGTCAGAAAAATAATCTGATAAATATCACCATAAAGGATGAATGATAGCTAGTTTTCATTACTTACCTTCCATTAGTTGAACTGTACTAGGAGGCAGAGGCAGATGGTTTTATCATACCAATCAACCAGTCTTTTCTGCTTATGTATCAGTTTGGACCTACACGGAAAATGAAGGGGAAAACAAATGTTTTTCTTTCCTTCCTAGGAGGATTTTCTTCTTGCCCTTTGTCTCAAAGTTTCCTCTCTGAGCTGAGTATCATTGGCATCATCAATACCCTAGTCCCAAAGCTGCATAGTGATTTACCTAGATACTTTTCTCCACCATTATTCCCTACTACCTAACTCCTCTTCACCTCCATTAAATTTCTGTTCGTCATGCTATCCTTCTTTCGGATTGCCTTTAGTTCAATTGTGACTTACTTGATTGTTTGAACCCAGGTCTCTACATTTCTAAGCCATTGTTCAGGTAAGGGCCAAGGTAAATTCTGACCAGCTGTCTTTTTGCCTTGTGTGGGCCCATTCTAGACCAGGGAGTGTTAAATTTTGAGTATTGGGAAAGGATTCGATTAGCTAGCTGAGCCTTCAGGCTTGTCAGCAGGGCTGTCACTAGACCCTTTGATTTTCTTTATATACCTAATGGTCATAGAGTATAATAATAATGGTACATGTTATTACTATTTGATTAATAGATTACTAGTAGTAATTGTGTTATATATGTATATAGTACACTTTGTTATCTGTATATATAATTGCTTGCAACTTGAAATTTGAGGCTAGAGCATTTATAGTAATTTAATAACTTACTGACTTTATCAAAGACTGAAAAACCTCATGGAAAAGGTAGAATGTAAGCTAGACTTAAAAGGATAGGTGTACTTTTTTCTATAAATAGAAAGGATGAGGCAAGAGTTTCCAGTTAAGGAAACTGACATGAGCAAAGGCTTGAAGGAGCATGCAAATTTGGAGTATTGTGAGTAGATTATTTTTTAGGTTTTCAGAGTTCATGCAGTGACAGTAAAACTAGGGAGTTTGGAATCAAGCTTGAAAATCCCTGAATGTTCAACCAAGATATTTGAATTAGAAGGTTTTTTGGGTATGTCATGAATTCGTTTGGCTTCTCTTGATTGATACATGTACAACTTAATCCTTAGCTTACACATGTTCATTGTATCTTTAAACACTTGACCTGGTTCGTTTAAGTTGATGGCGACTGCCAGGTCTCCTTTCTGCCTTCTCCCCTTTATCCCAGTGCTTTAGTTTTTTTCTGCCTTTTTGTTTGTTGTGCTCTGTGCTTCATCAGGCTTTCCCCCAGTTCTTCCTTGTTAATCTCCAGATTCCAAGTCGGCAATACAATGAATGTCTGCTTAATACAAGAGTTTTGAATTCCTGCATATCTCTTTCACTTATTAAAAAGATTGTTTGGTACATATTTTGTTGATAAGACAGTTATTGACTTTCCTGTTTCTCTTCCTTTGCAGACCTAGAGGATCAAGACATAATGGGAGCATTTTTAGACAAGCCAAAGATGGAAAAGCATAATGCCCAGGGGCAGGGTAATGGGTTGCGATATGGGCTAAGCAGCATGCAAGGTTGGCGTGTTGAAATGGAGGATGCGCATACGGCTGTGATCGGTTTGCCAAGTGGACTTGAATCGTGGTCATTCTTTGCTGTGTATGATGGGCATGCTGGTTCTCAGGTTGCCAAATACTGCTGTGAGCATTTGTTAGATCACATCACCAATAACCAGGATTTTAAAGGGTCTGCAGGAGCACCTTCTGTGGAAAATGTAAAGAATGGAATCAGAACAGGTTTTCTGGAGATTGATGAACACATGAGAGTTATGTCAGAGAAGAAACATGGTGCAGATAGAAGTGGGTCAACAGCTGTAGGTGTCTTAATTTCTCCCCAACATACTTATTTCATTAACTGTGGAGACTCAAGAGGTTTACTTTGTAGGAACAGGAAAGTTCATTTCTTCACACAAGATCACAAACCAAGTAATCCGCTGGAAAAAGAACGAATTCAAAATGCAGGTGGCTCTGTAATGATTCAGCGTGTGAATGGCTCTCTGGCTGTATCAAGGGCCCTTGGGGATTTTGATTACAAATGTGTCCATGGAAAAGGTCCTACCGAGCAGCTTGTCTCACCAGAGCCTGAAGTCCATGATATTGAAAGATCTGAAGAAGATGATCAGTTCATTATCCTTGCATGTGATGGTATCTGGGATGTTATGGGAAATGAAGAGCTCTGTGATTTTGTAAGATCCAGACTTGAAGTCACTGATGACCTTGAGAAAGTTTGCAATGAAGTAGTCGACACCTGTTTGTATAAGGTAGCTAGACTTTTTAAAAAAACATAAAATGATTTTATGTCATATTAATCACTACTCTAGTATTTAATCATCTTAGAATCTATAATTCTGAAAACTAAATTTTTGGCACAATTGTAGGATTCTGTAGGATACTGTTCACCAGTTACGAAAATATATCATAGGAACACTATGCAGAAATAAATTACCCAGTTACCATATCTGCAAGAGTTATAAGCTGAATGTTTAGTCTTACTACTTGAGCTTTGTAATAATGTGGAAGATTATCAAAGGTAAAAAGATTTTATCAGAATGCATGTTTTGAAAGAAAGAGTGTGGGGAGGGTTAGGCCTCAGTGTCTATAAATGAAAAGCATTTTAGAGTTTTAGTATTTTGACCATGTGATATCTCAGTACATTTATGATATCCTAATACTTTGAAACTAAGGTTTAATGGGTCTGTAGCACTTAAAAGAGGAATGTAGTGATCATTAGATGTGATGTAATAGAAGTAGCCTTGTACATGGAGTCAGAAGAACTTAATATGAGAATGTATGGTTTTAGGTAAGCTATTTAAACTCTGAATAATCAGTTTTTTTCATCATAAAAAGGGTAAGACATTATTATGTTGTCTGATGGGGTTGTCAGGAGGATCAAATGGGATAATATTCATAGGTGAGCTAGCTCAGCCCCTTTATTTTACAAATGAGGAAGCTGAAGCCAGAGAAGGTTCTACAAACTTTAACGAGTCAGACAGACTTGAGACCAAAGCTTACCTCTATTACTTTTGTACTCTACATTCCTGAAGAAATTGTTCAATCTCTCTCAGCTTTAAAATGGAGATAATAGCATCTTATAGGACTGTTGAGGAATTAATAAGCATATATGTGTGTGTGTGTGTATATATATATATAATGCCTAGTTTAGCATATAATACATGCTACACCCTTTCCTAGAGATATTATAAATGACTTGTACAAGGTTTTATACATTGGTAGCAGCATTAAGACTAGAAAATCAAGCCCTTGACTTGGATTCAGTGTTTTTTCTGCCACACTCTCTTCTGTTTTGTCAATAATGCTTATTAACTTATTCTTTGATTTTTTTTGAAACAAATGTTGACTTTTTAAAATTCTTAGATATATTTGATACTCAAATATTTTAATTACAGCATTTGAATACTTAGATGTCTTTAAAAATGAATGTAGTTCCTAAAAGTTGTCAGTTTTTTTAATTATACAAGTTAAAAGCTAGTTTATAAACCTTATATGTAGTTTTACCTCTTACTTCATATTTCTACTTATGAAGCAAATGTATTAGCCCCACAATTTATAATTTGTTTTAAATGTAATTTTATCAGGTATGTGTAACTGCAGGTCAAATCCTATTGTAAACAATGCCGTTAAAATTTTCTGTCATGTTGTATGAAATGAATGTGTGTGTACATGTATGTTTGTAGTAGGTATCACTTCAAATTAAGTCACCAGTAAATGTTTACAAATAGTATTGTTTTATAGAATTATAAAAAATTATTATTACAGTGTGATTAACCTGTAATGTTTCTCTCCTGTCTTTTGGAGTATTGGTTATACTGTATTCTCTCTATACTGTTCGGGGGAGTGGGAGTCATTGCACACACACACACGCGTGCGCGTGCACGTACATATATATAACTTTTCTCCCTAAAAGTAACATTTTCACTAGAACAAGTATAGCTAATTGGCACAGCTGTAAAGGTTCTCAAGGCTTTGAAGAGCAAAAAGAAAACTCAGATTTCTCAAATTTTTTTCTTCCCAGGGAAGTCGAGACAACATGAGTGTGATTTTGATCTGTTTTCCAAATGCACCCAAAGTATCGCCAGAAGCAGTGAAGAAGGAGGCAGAGTTGGACAAGTACCTGGAATGCAGAGTAGAAGGTGGATCATTTAACAAAAAATAAGTAGCTTTATTAAAGAAAAATCTTCAACACAATCAAACTTTAACATTTTAGTTTTTAGATTTTTATGTGTCTTTGACATCTAGTGTCTAGTGTACGAAAGTGGAAAAGGACATTTCTGTAGTAACTGTTAAGATGTATGCAGTTGTCCTATCACAGTTATATTAGAAATAACAACTAGCGTGGAAAGTAACTTACATTCTGTTCAGGATATTTTTGTTTTAAAAGGCTAAAATGTTTATGTGCTCTAAAATTCTTAATTCACTGGCATGAGTAATTTTATGCCAGGAAAATCTGATTTGTGGTTTATTTAATTACAAAGAGATTGTGATGGTGATAATTTGAATACCATCTTTCTATGAAAAGCTGTGTATATTAATTTTTAATCTCTAGGGCCTTTTTTCTATAACTTGAAAATCACAGACTTGTCATTAGCAACTTTATATACACAACTTTAAAAAACTTGCTTTAAACTGTTTCAGAGCCTCTTACCTAAGTCATAAACTGTCTCACCTAAACAAGATAGACCTCAATAAAAGACATAATATTTCTCCACCTGGCAGAAAAGTAACTGCCGAGAAAGATTAAGAAATAAGTTGGGCATTTCTGCAGTATATTTCTCATAATTCTGCAGAGACTTCCAGTTTATTGCATATATGCAGTAAGTGTATATATTATGCAGTTTCTCTAAGCAGAAAAACTTGACATGACTTTTATAGTGTTAAAATGTGAAAATGCTGGTGAGCTGGGATAGGAAAAAAGTAAGAAAAAAATTAAATTTAAAAAGTAGCATTAAAATGCATTTTAGGTTCCTAATGTCGTTAATTTGCACATTAAAGACCTCTCTAATCGCATGCAAACATTGACCTGCCACACCTACATCCCACTGTGCCTGCATTATTAAAATTACTATTCACTTTAATTTTGTTTTTTCCCTTTTTACTGTTTGATACCAATCATAATCAGTCTGATACTAGAATCATGATTGGTTTTGTTCTTTAGTACTGTCTAGGGGCTACTATTTTGTTTTTATTGCCGTCCACCACTTGATAGTCATACATCTAGTATGTGTTTGTACTATTTAGTATTGCATTCATTGGACGTACTGTTCAACGAATTTGTCTCCTTACTGTTACCAAGGGTTTTGGAATTTTTATATTTTGAATCATTCAATATAAATTATAGGTATTATAGTAACATTTTAAAATATTTAGAATGCTACAATCATTGGTTCAAACTGTTGATTAGTGGGAAAATATAAATTCGTAAGAATAATGTGTATAGGGATAAGTTGATATTTAATGTATTGGCACTTTAACTTGGGCACATATGTTTTCTTATTGGTTTAAAGAAATAATAAGTATTTTAATATTTTTACTATGAAATGGGATCCAATTTTAGAAATGAATTGCTGCTTTTTTCTTTAATGTGTACTCTTTAAGTTTTAGATGGAATTATGAAATACTTTACGTAATTTTGTTACAATAATAAGTTTCATATTTCTTATCAAGCAAGAGTTGCCACCTGGACAGAATTTACATTGATACTCAATATTTTTGATATGTTAAAGTGTTATTATACTTGTACCATTCAGTTGGAGATTGTCATAAATTAAATATGGTATTTTTTACTCAGATTTGATGAGACTGCAACTAGAGATTAAATACTACGTTAAAATTGCTGCTATTTTAAAACATAGAATGTAACTGTTTGTATTGTAAAAGTTGTTGTATGTCCTCAGTGAAAAATACTGCCTTCAGCTTCCAAAGCAGGCACCCGAATGCCTTTTTCTTTTCTCTCTCTCTCTTTCTTTAAATACATGCCTTCACTAGATTGCTGTGACCTACTAAACCTCATTTTATTTGCTTGGAACATTTTTGGCTTCTCTGTCCACAATATAGAAAAGGAAAGGCCTTCCAGCTCTCCTTTTCTCTTATTTGTTCCCTTCTAAATACTTGACTCTCTGGGGGTGTGAAAAGATTCAGCTCATAATTTATACTACTATTAATTTTGTGGTCCTTCTAAGCCAATTTAAAATTATACTTTTATGTATATATTTTCAAAATCTTTGCTACTGACTACCTTAGCTTTAAAGTTGCTAATTTGGAGATAACTGATAGAATCCCTGAAGCTTGGTGGAGGGGAGTGGAAAGGAGCAGAATGTGTTTGTGTATATGTATGTGAAACATGGATCTTCTATACATAAATATTCTTTAGAAGAAGCGTTCAGTCTTTACAATTCTAAGTAAAACGTATAGATAACAGAAATTAAAGGAATATTTCTTAAAATTCATTTCTTTTTCTTTTTTGAAAGCAGACAGAAGCAAGGCTAGTATAGTATGAATGGTCAGGTAGTTTAAATGTGTTGTCCCACGTGGAATAGGAGATATTAACTGTTTTTAAAACTTTACATTATTTTTTTACAAGAATTTGTTTTCCTGTAATTTTCTTCACAGTTAAAATATCCTAATTTCTATTTTAACAAAAGAGATGTAAGATACATCAAGTATAGATGATTCAAGGTAATGTTTTTTTAGACCTGAAACCATTATTGATTCAACTTATCATCAGTGTTTATTTCTGTTGTATCTAGTTATCTATCCAAATAATTGTATTGGCTTAGTGGAGACTGTATGTTAAGTGTATTAGTTTTAGATTGTGAAATTGTGCAGTTTAGGTAAACATCAAATCCCTTTATTTTTGTACAGCAGATTTCCAGCATTAGAACCATGTAGAACAAATATACTAGATGTTAAAGATTACACAATAAAGGAACTTGGCAAACCAAATCTGAGATCCTTGCTTTTTGTTCAGATTTAAGACTGTTTTTTTTTTTTAAGGCAAAAAAGTAATAGATGGTAAAAATTTGGCCTTTATTCTAAAAGGACAGTTTGAACCATTTAAAGAAATATTATGGGTAGCCATGTCTTCTTTAAAAATTTTGAGGCCTGATTGAAGGATGAATCTTTATATGCATTGTTATTTTCAAAGGTGTTTACAAATTGAGAAGCAGAATGATGATTTCTTGCTCCACTAATGACGAAGAAAATACCATTTCTTACTGTAAACATTGAAAAACAAAAACTCAACAAAACTTGAACATATAACTTACAAATAGTTCTGACTTGAATTTGCATGTGGAGTATGTGTGCTAAAACTGCAAGTGAAGACTTTTTATACTTAGAGGAATAGTTTTAGAGTCCTTTGTAAGGTTCTTTGTTCATAATTTTTTATATTCTGTGATGTGAATAACAGTATGCATCTGCACAGCAGCACTACAGATCATATTGCTGTGCCCTTTTAATAACTGGATATTTTAAAATTGTTTTAAATGCAGTTGTATGGTTTATCAAATGGTTCTCTTTTTAAGTGTTGTGTAAGGAAATTTAGGCCTTTTCTATTCAAGGCTTTGTTCAAGTAATCAATGAAGGAAATGGTATTATATATCTATACAGTATATTGTTTAAAGATACTTTAGAGAAGAATTAAACTGAGACAGTGATGTTCAAGTACATAATCTGGATGCTATTTAAGTATCATTTTACAAATATAAATATATACATAAAATAATTGAGTTAGTGTATAATCTATAAATTCCCCTATAATTAAGGGTTATTATTTTCAAATCTTGAAATTGTTTGTTTTTTAAAATTCCACGCAGTATATTATATAGGGCAAAGTTCAGGAAACATGTTTCCAGTCTAAAGAGAGAAGTGATGTAAGAAGTAACTAGTTGACATCTTAAGAAAAGATATTCTCACTTGTGCACACATATCCTTGATTATATAATATGCTGATTTAACATGAAATATTTTTTCATATTTTAGTTTTGATTTGAAGTTAATCTTATGTGTCATTTTATGCATTTTTTGTCATAAATCTTCAAAGGTCAACCTGATTTTTTTTTTTTTTTTTAATAATACCAGATTAGAAATATCTCAGATGTGGTAAATGCCATCTTTAAAAAGCTAGGTTATCTTTATTTCGGTTTTCTTTTTAATTAAATTTGGATAACACTTACAAAGAAAGTACTTCTGATTCCCAGAAATCATAAAGAAGCAGGGGGAAGGCGTCCCCGACTTAGTCCATGTGATGCGCACATTAGCGAGTGAGAACATCCCCAGCCTCCCACCAGGGGGTGAATTGGCAAGCAAGTAAGTTACATTCTGTACACTCTTACGCTTTATGTCAGTGTATGAAAATGTTAGGTATTTATTGATAAAATGTGTGTTTACCTAATTTCTGAAGTGATGCATTTATCTGTGTTTTAACCTGTGATTTCAATTTTTTTTTAGTGTTAGACTATGTAGAGCTTGTTTAGACTTAGATATCAGTATCATTGTAACTAATTGTAGTGAGGGTTGTCTTTATTGGAAGTTTGGTTGGCACTGATTTCCTCATAGAGCATAAACAAGATAATATACTGAAAGAATTCTTAAACTAAATTACATAGCACTACATTAAAAATTTACAAAATTCTAAGTGTCATCGTTAGTAGTAGTATAATTTGATTTGGTCAATCCCTGAGTAACTTAACACCCTGAAAATTCCTTTTCCTCTTATGGACGATGTTTCTATGTCTGATTTTCCCAGTGTTTTTGGTTGTTGATTGTTGGTTAGTTGGTTTTATGTGTCAGGGAAGAAGAATATATTTCTTTTCTTTTCCCTTTCCACTTCAGTTCATAGAATTGGACTACTTTGTGTTAAATATTAAGCTTACATCTTTACATAATAAAGTGGAAAATTCAAGCAGTTCCAAGGCTTAAAACATTTTTACCTCAAATATCCATATAATTGACTTACAAACATAAAACTTGCAAATACCTTTGGCTTGAATTTGGATATAGAGTAAATGTGCTAAAACTACAAGTGAAGACTTCTTGTACTTACAGTGAAGATACATTATTGACTAATTTTCTCGATTCTCTACCGTGTTTTGCAAGTGTGACCATGTTCTTTGTAATCACTAAATAGTGATTGTAGAACTTCCCGTTTGAAGCTTTTATTTCTTGGAAACTTTTTTTCCATATGGCTTTCTATGAAACGATCTATCAAATTACATCAAATCAACTTTGGAAGTAGGGAGACTATAACTTGTAAATACACTACAGATTTTTAATAAAGTGTTACTCAAAACGAATTCCCAGGCTTGTCATGGAAATGTCTTATTTGACATTTCAGTTTTAATAGAACTATTAAAAAGGGCATTAAGAAAAGTAGAAGCTTTAATATAAAGTATACTCTGATTCTTCAAAACTACAATGTGACTCTTACCTAGCTTATGTTAGTATTATATCTTAAGAATGGCATTGCCATTGATGACTCATAACCATTTAAACCAGTTCAAATGGAGATAGACTATATAGACTTTTTTTTTAAAATGTGTAATTTTTAGCCTTCTATTAACTGGGTTGGTAGAGTGTTATAAGACGTTTTAGAGTGAACTCACCTCTACTTAACATAGGGGCCCAAATATCTTAAAGTGAGGGTCACTGTTGACAGCAAGAAATAGAACTAAAATAATTTCTGAGTGTAAGATTATCTTAGAAATTTTAATAAACACCTGGCTATGAGTTACTAAGCAGTGTTTTACTTTCTGAAGAATTAATTTTCTGCATTTTTTTACACTTAGGAGGAATGTTATTGAAGCCGTTTACAATAGACTGAATCCTTACAAAAATGATGACACTGTAAGTAGCATTTTAGCTCCCTTTGCTTTCCCTTCCCCTCCACTCTAAATGCATATCCTTCCTACCTGTTTTTGCAGAGCTGTTCACTGTACCCATTCTCTTACACACACCCCTGATTGATTGCTTTGAACTCTGCTTGCTCTGATCTCTCCTGCACCACAGTTCTAGTGATTGAGGACATAATCATGGTGAGTGGCCACTTCTCTCAAAAAAGAAGAAAGTCCTTTTGAATTATTCTGGATTTTTTAAGTCTTTACAAGCAGTCAACTTCAGAAGGTTTGCTTTGCCTCCACTAAATGGTTTTTTTTTTTTTTTCGAAGTTGGGACTGTCTCTACTCAGAATCTTATCTTATTCTGAGTTTTGTAAGCAGCTGCAGCAGAACTTCAGAATGTTTGTCTCCACTAAATAGTTTATATGGTTGGAATTACCTTTGTCAGGAATGCCGAAGTATACACTTCACTTAAATATTACAGAATTGTTTGCATAAATAAACATTAGAATGCCATACTCTCCAGTTAAGTGTTCTATTGCAATTCTGTTGTATGATGTTTATAGAAAAGTGATAACGTAGAAATCATGTGGGCACAGCTCTGAAATATTTTATGTATTGCATTATGAAGCTTCTTCACATCTCATCTTGAGTTCTTAATCTTTTCTGATGCAATAAAGGTTTATAAAAGTGGCATTCTAAAACTGTATTGGATTTCACTAAAGAAAAAGTTATTTTTAATAGATTTATTGATTTAGTAATACATTTGGTCAGCCTCACCATAAAACCATATTTCAAATATTTTCCAAAAACAAAACAAAGGATTAACAATTCTTTGAACATATTAAACATTGATATTTCATATATACACATATATACTTATATACTTTAAAAAACATTTATATTCTAAAAGTCATCTTTACAGAACATTATCTTTCTCCATTATTCAGAAAGTATGGTGTATTTTGGCACTGCTAAATTTTAACGTTGTTCCTTGTTTTGCTTCCTTTTATAAAGGACTCTACATCAACAGATGATATGTGGTAAAACTGCTCATCTAGTCATGGAGTTTACCTTCACCTCCAAAGGAGAGTACAGCTCAACTTTGTTGAACCTTTTAACATCCATCCTCAACTTTAAGGAAGGGGATATGACATGGGTGAGAATGATTACATCAGAGAACTTCAGCAGTACAACAGCTAGCCCAGAACTGATTTTTTTTTTTTGTAAATTTGAGACTTATGTAAACGTGATTTCAAACCATAATTCATGTTGTAAATCAGACTCCAGCAATTTTTGTTGTATGATTTTGTTTTTTTGTAAAGTGTAATTGTCCTTGTACAAAATGCTCATATTTAATTATGAACTGCTTTAAATCACTATCAAAGTTACAAGAAATGTTTGGCTTATTGTGTGATGCAACAGATATATAGCCGTTTCAAGTCATGTTGTGTTTGGACTTGGAGTTGGAACAGGGAGAGCAGCAGCCATGTCAGCTAGACGCTCAAATGTGCAGATGATTATGGAAAATAATCTCAAAATCTTACAAAGCTGAACATCCAAGGAGTTATTGAAAACTATCTTAAATGTTCTTGGTAGGGGAGTTGGCATTGTTGATAAAGCCAGTCCCTTCATTTAACTGTCTTTCAGGATGTTCCTTCGTTGTTTCCATGAGTATTGCAGGTAATAATACAGTGTGTTCGTAAGAATCTCAATCTTGGGGCTAAATGCCTTGTTTCTTTGCACCTCTTTTACAAGTCCTTACATTTAATTACTAATTGATAAGCAGCAGCTTCCTACATATAGTAGGAAACTGCCACATTTTTGCTATCATGATTGGCTGGGCCTGCTGCTGTTCCTAGTAAGATATTCTGAATTCCATTTTATCAATAAAGCTTGATTTAACAAACAAGAAATTTAATCATGTATGTGTAATTCCTCTTTTACCCCGGCCTTTTAAAACACTGTGCCATTGTAATGAGACGTTTCTCATAGGGAAAGATGTTAGTCTCTTTTAATTGGTCAACACTGTTACTCAAGGCATAGATGAAAGTGTTTCCTTCCATTAGAAAGACTAAAAGATTTAATTTTTGGTTGTACCTTAATCTGTTTTTTAAATAGTTTCTTTCAGGCTGCTTATTTTTCATTAAGATGTGTATCAGCTTGGATTAGCCTCAGTTTAATTAAAATAATTGTCAAAGTTTGACAATCTTAACACTCTATGGTAGGGGTGTGTGTGTGTGTTTGTGTGTTTGCCCGTGATTTTTAATTGGCCCATGTCTTTAGAATCAAAGTGGTTAAGATGTATTTGTGATTTGAAATATAGCATGTTGATAATATTTAGCCGTTGGCCTTTACAAATAACTTTCAAAGCTTAAGGAATTGTAGATGTAAAAATAACCTAATTTAATTTAGGCTTAAATTCCTCTGATTAAGCATGTGAAAGTAAGTTTTAAAATCTGTCACATTGAAAAGATTACTGTTCCGTGCCCTTCTGTATTTTTGTCTCTTTAGGTTGAATATTGTATTTATCACCATGTAATCATTCAGTAGGCAGATTCCCACTCGAAAACTATTAAAATGTAAGACTAAAATACAACATTGAATACAAAATCAAAACTTTGTGTATAAAAACCATTATAGTCCATTTTGTTATATTTGTTTTTTCCCTAACTTGGAAATATACATATTTGTATATATAGCCTTAAAATTAATGTAAAGTTAGGGGAGTAGTGGGGAAAGTAATGTGAAATGTCTCAGATTTAAGTAGTTAAATACCAGCAAAATTTTTTCATTATCCCTCTTATTTTGTGAGGTGATTAAATGTAACTTAATTGTATTTAATTTATATCTTATTCCAGCATGAATGAAGAAAAACTGAAGTACTATTTATATTTAGGAATTCATATCAGTTGAAATTACAGAACCAATTCCATACTTACAATAAATACTTAATGTCTAAATCTGTGGTAGAGTGCGAAGTATGATAATGTTCTAAGTTATGGCCTTGCAAGTATCTAAATGTGCATTTAATGAATATCAGTGCTTGTATTATAGACTTAATTACCAGACATGCTGGTACTGAAAGCTAAATCCCTATGATAACAAGCCAGTTCCTTAATATTTTAAGTAGACTGACAGTTTTAGTTCCAGAAATTGCAAAACTTTGAACTGGACTGTGTAATCTTTTGAGATGCACAACTTAAATCACAAGTAAGTAGAGTATGTGATGGAAAGCTATATTTCAAACCATAACAGCATATTTACGGCCTTTTTTTTTTTTTGAGTCTTTAAACAAGAGAAAATTAAAATATTCCTGTCAAAATTATTAGTATTGAAATTAGGCTTGGAAACAAGAGAGAACTGTATTTGAGTGATCTGAGAAGACTAAATCTTTTCCACATGAATCAGCACTGCCATACTAATAATTTTTTTACTATAAAAATACAGGAAGGAAGTATACATTATAACAGCAGACTGTTCCTGATTCCTGGAGGTAATAGTGGGGGAAACCAACCGTACGTTTTAAAGGCACTTTTGCACCTCTACTGTGCACTTCATTCTTGTACCACTTAAATTCTTCACCCTCATCCCCTTTTTTTGTGCTAATTAGCATCTCAGGGCAATGCCTCAAAAATGTTTGATGTGTTCTGTTCTTTGGAGGGAAAAAGTTCTTGTGTGATGATAATACAGTACTCAAAATATACTTTTATCACTTAAATGTCTTATTTGCTGCTATGAATAGGAAATAACATTTTGTATAGCAGGCTTTGTTTTACCCTAATATTAAAAAATTTCACTGACCTTTCTTTCATTGTTTTAACAGGGTAGAATCTCCTAATTTCCACTTTCTTGGGAATATACTTTTATAGACAATAGAAGCAGTTATCAATATTAGCGCTTACTTTAAAAAATCAAAGTGATACTTAATTCAACTTTGGAAGTATCTCAAACACTTACTTTATAGTGCATTAACTTGCTTCTAGAGTACTTAATGCAACTGCTGTAGCCACTTAGTTTTTTATACTAATCTCAACATTAAGAAATTTGGATGAAGTAATAAATTAGGTATGTAATTCAAGTAATCTGAATTACAGCAGTACTTTTAGTGATCATTCATACGACCATATATTAACTCAACTAATAACTTAGTTTTTTTTACAAAATGTTTCGAGTATTATCGGTAAAACACTGTTCTAGGCTAAGCACCTTGGGACTGTAAAGAAATGAGTAGATCCTTGGCTTCAAGTTTACATTTGGACAATTTATCATCTAGTGTATGTTAGTATTATAACTGGATCACTCATCAAAAAAAAAAGCTATTGCCCACCCGTTATCTACCAGGTACTTAGCTAATCAAGGCAGGTCCCTGCCCTAAAGAGCTTGTTTATAAACTTCCTTTACTCACCTGAAAACTCTTCTCCAGTTTATTTTCTTCTCTCCGAAGTTAAAAATCATTCAGAAGAAAATTTTGCTTAGCATAAGAATAAAATTGGACTGAAGAGGCTTAAGCCCATTCAGTATGCTTGATTGCATTTATCGAATGGCCTTTATTCTTCCTGCTGACAGCAGTAACTCAGAGGAATAGGTAATAGATTTCTGAAAATTGTCCAGCCATGGAAATGTAGGTGGGGTTTGAGTTTAAGGCATTTAAAAATGTAAATATCTCTAGCTAAATTTATCTTAGGTAGAACTCTGTGTTTTTGTAACACACTGCCAGTGTTATTGTCAAATTTTAGCCAAATTATTACTATGTTTTAATATTTTAAAATAATTTCACTGCCCATCTTTACTGGACAAACTCATTTGGAGTTCAACTTTTGGTTTCTGAAAGAACTGATGAAATTGGGTACTGCTTTTTTTCTCCATTTTTTGTTTTATTTTAATTTTGAATTTCATGGTATATACTTTTAGTTCAAACTTGGCTGTTTGTACAGTATTAGGATTTTGTATTAGAAAATATGTGTAAATATCTTAGTATATAATTGTTTCTCATTTGAGGTTTTTCTTCTAAGGGACCTTAAAGAGTTTTATATACTTTTGCTCACAGATACTGCTAGTGAGATTACCATTTTTTCAATATCTAGTCTTCTAGTTTTTCTTTTAGGCATTAGGAAGCCTTCTTAAGAGTTCAAAATTTTGGAAGCCTAATTTGGTGTTACTTCCTTCAGTTATGTGCCATGTGTTTTGGTTTATATATGTTTTAAATTGTATATTACCTTGGAATATGCTTGAAATATTTAAGAATACATTTTCAAAATGTATAATACTGTATTGTTTTGTTGATCAAAATGATAAGTCTCAGTTAAATGTTAGTTATTACTGATAGTCAAAACGCTCAATAGAAATGATGAGAGGCATTGGTTCCAATTCATTGTCAAATGAACATTTTGTAATTTTGTTCACAGATTCCCTTTCAGTTGTTCTGTATATTAAGATAGTGGCTTCTGCTCTCACTGTTTTCCTATTTATATTACTAGCAGATAGGAGTGCTAATTAGAAAAACTTATAATGGTATTGAAATTGCAGTTGACAACTTATATTTTTATGAGATGGAGAAAAAGGATTGTTTAAGTTGATAATGTTGACTTTTTTTCTTCCTTATCCTGCACGAAATTTTGCCCTGGTTTCCTCTACTTTCCTCTTGGTGTTTCTCTTTTTTTCAAACAGAAACAGGACAATTCCATTTTCTTGAGCAAGAAAGCTTAGTGTGTTACTTCATCAAGGCCAGCTAATACTGTGTTAAACCTGGCTGAAAATGAGAAAACTTGGGAGATGGAGGAATGGGGAAATGGCAGTGGGATAGCTAGGGAAGAATTACTCTTAATTGTTTTAAAAGCCATAGGAAAGTCTTCTTTGTACCTGGCTGTAAATTTATAAGAACGATTGTGTCACATAAACCAACAAGAATCAACCTTTGCTGCTTCAGAAAAATTGATTTTTCCAGCAAGGAAATTAATGAGAGTTACTGATTCTTCGCCGTAGAAACAACTGAGAAGAATTAATACAGTGTTTCTTCACTAGAAAACCCAACCCTTCATTTCTTTTCATTGCTCCAAAACCCAGTTTTCAACTAATGGTTTTCTCATTAAACTAAATGTTTAGAAAAATTGTTTAGAGTTTTTCTTTTTCTTTTATATGGTCCTCCTGATCCAGTATAAGACTATTTAGTAACGTGCATTTGTATGGTACTATCTAAAGTAAGTTAGATTGATGTAAGAGATTGGGTAGCTGCGGAACAAAATTAGTTATATCCTAATTAGGTACAGTGAATGACACAAAATCATTTTAGCAATGCTTAACCTTTTGGGGTCACAGGCCTTTTATGACTGATGAATCCCAGGGACTCCTTTACCCAGGAAAATGCATATATAACATACATATCTCCCTAAAGTTTACAATATTGTAGTGGTTCATGGAGACCCCATGGCTAAGAGCCCATTCTGAAGTACAGTAGGGCATCATCCCTTTTCCTGCAAAGCCCAAAATATTTCAAGGGCATGAAAATAACTTGAGTCTATTTTAAGGAATTGTTTCACTCTAGAGGTAGATGGGGGGCCTGGCTAGAATCTGACATTAAAATGCACCTTTTTAAAAATACTATATTTGGGGGGAAAGTGATTAAAAGGTGAAAAAAACAGTATTCAGAAGTTTTGGACATTAATGTCTTTCTCTAAGATTTGCCACTTTAGAAATTCAATAGAAAAGAGATAAAACAAATTTAATGTATCTGGAACATTTTTGGCCTTCATAATGCAGATATACTATGTTAACAAGTAATACATTTACCTGTCAGATCTCCAGGTTTTAATGTTTTGAGCTTTCTAGTATTAGAATTCATTAAATGTTTAATTCAATTTGTATTCTAAGGAATTAGGTTATTTACGTACTAATTCAGGATGTTAAAATAACATCCAACACGGACAACCACCACCAATGCACAGAGTTAATGAGATTCCTAAAATATACTAAGTACAATGTAACAAACATAGAATTTTGCATTTGTTGCCAAAATCAGATGTTTAATTACAGCTTATTGCCATTTGTGGGACTTCTGGAACATAGAAACCATTGTCTTACCTGGTTCTCCCTTGACTAACTTAATAGCATATCTGCAGGAAAGTACCTTGTTTGTAGTGATATGCCCCAATACTGATTGATTTCACTCTTGAAATGAGTTATATCACTTAATTTGTATAAACGTTATGAGTGGAGAGATATGTACATGTTAAAAGCATGTTGCATTATATAGAGATTCATTTTTTAAACTCTATAAATGTTAAGACTAATATAATTGCAGAAATATTTTTCTTAACTACAGTGTGTAACAAAATTCTTCATAGCAACTCACCCACTTTGCAGTTTATGTGATCCACACTTTTAAAGAAATTCCATAAATGTATATTTTGTATTATGTATTATTTCCTGGTCCAAAGAAAATATGTGAATTCAGTTCTAACTTGAAGAATGTACTGTTTATTTTCAAGTTCATTGAAAAATTGCATTCAGCCTGCTAATGGTTGCAGATTGTATGTTAGATGAAAAGTAGAAATAATTTCTAGTTTGCAAAACTGGTGCCACTAAATAAACAGGCAATTGCATAATGTGTGTGTATTTATGGTTGTTTAATATTGCAAGCAGCATTTTTATTCTAAGAAACCTGGAAAATTTGAAATTAGTTATTGGAAGACCTTAAAAGATTTTTTTTCAACTGAGAGATAAATCTGATAGAATTTCAACTAGATTTGTTCCTTCCTGATTTTAGGAAGTTTACTGAAAGCCAAAAAGTTTCAGTTGATGGTTATTGTCATGAAACATTCCAGAAATAAAGAAGCCAGGGTAATTTATTTTTAGTAAGAACATTCCCATTTGTCTGTCTTCTAATAGATGATTACTCCCTTGAAGAGTTGAAAATGGGAATTGGGAGTGGTCTGGGAAAGGACTTCCTCACCTAGTATCTGTGGTATAGTGCCTGCTTCAAAATGGCACTTTAATGTGTGTGTTTGTAGGATGCAGAAAGGAGGTGTTTATTTCCTCTACCAATTCTGATCATTGGCTATATTATATCCTGTGTTCATGTCTGAAAGTGACTTACAGGTTTAATTGATTCTAGTTATGGCTTCCATAATTAGAGAATTTTTAGAGTTGAACTGTTAATTAAAGTGAAAGTCTGTGAGCCACAAGAGCTCATTTTGTTTATTGTAAAATGTGTAATAGAACAGTAATGAAGCTTCATAACCAAAGGTAAAACGTCTTAGAACTTAGTAAGATTAAGTAAGGCAAATAAGGTTTTATTTGATTTAAATGTAAGTGGAACCTCTTCGCTCGTCAAATTGTATCATTCAGTTTTGTTCATGGGTTTTTTTAGGCTTGGGTTCCCCCTTCACCCCGCTTTGGAGCTTTTCTTTTGAATGTCGAAGCTACTTTAAGTTGTTTTATTTCTTTTTTCTTAATTTATTACTGAGAAACTTATATTGGAGTGCCCTTCTCTTTTTCCTTTTTATCAATGAATAGTTCAAATTAAATTTCCCATCACTTAATAGCTCAAATTAAACTTCCCATCAAGTCCGATTTTATTATAGTTGAAAAGTACTATATTTTTTAATGAATTACGCTGGGAAATTGGTTTGCATGCCCTCTATAGAACTTTGCTTACTTGCCACAAAACCAACAACTTACCAGATGTTGGTAAAAGATTTTGCTCTTCTGGCTGCCTGTTGTTTACATGAGCATTGTGTGTATTTCTTCTGATACCCTATCTAAGGTGATTCAGAGTGCCTGAATAGTGAATTAGCTAAACATTCGACCTGTTTCTGTCATAGTTTAGAGACATGTTTCTGTGATAGTTTAGATATAGGCTTGTGTCTTCCATACCAAAGCACTTCTCTCTAGCTACAAGAAAGTTTTTCCAGAAATCAATATGAACTAGCAATATTTACAATATTTTGACTTTTGATCTACAAAAGTGGCAGTTTTATCTAATTTAATTTGTTTCTGAAATTAGTTGTTATTCTTTAATGATCAGATTGCAAGTCAGTATTTGGTACTTCTCTCATTATTTTAAGTCTTTTAAGAACTGGATGAGACGTTTAAAGAAAAGCTGTATATATTTGGACAAATTTCCAAATGTGAGGCTTGAAAATACACAAATCAAATGTGTACAGATGCTCTAGCATTAGGTCAACATCAGTATGAGAAATGTTATTCCAGCAGTGACTGGGAAAGGAAAGGTTGCTGAAATGAAGTGTTCAGGGAGGAATATGATAAAGACTAAAGATGGGGGAAATGATTTTAAGGATTTACTTTGAATTACATAATTGAGGTGAGTAGAGAGTTACTTCTAATATTTTATTGGGGTATTGACATGTGGATCCAATTTAGTCTGTGACTTGGAGACATCAGTGAGTAACTCTCTGAAAATAATTGTTCTTTAAAGTGCAGTCTTTGTTAAAGGTGACTGAGGGCTCTAACTTTGTTCTCGGTGTCAACTCAAACTCTGACTTAGGCTATGGCCATGCTGCACCTTTACTAAATATATTTTTTGTATTTTATTTTACTATTTGTGTTTGTCTTGGTAACAGCTAAAAATTATCTAGTATTAAAATCAAAGCATTTGCTAGAAGAGTGTAACTGTTCTGGGTCAAAGGGATTAGATGTGTACCTTACATTAGCATACTGAAACCATTCAGGGATTGTTCTTCTAATTCTCTGTGACAGTCTTGAATGTATATTTGATTCTATTAATATTTAACGAAAATATTTTTGTGAAGATTCACTGTATATCATAAGAGCAGAGCTATTCTCAATTATTTTAGCCATTGAACTTTTAACTGCCTACTAACAATGCTGAAAGGGTTTTTTAACTAAAAGTTTCCAGAACAGTCCTAACAAAAAAATTTTCTAGTAATTGGATACAGTGGAGGCACATAAGTGGCTTTTTAAACTTATTAGGCATAGCAAATAAGTCTTCATGCACTTGGTATAAGTTTGACTTTTATAACTGTTCACCTTTCCTGGTGTATTTTAACAGACATATCCTGCTGCAATGATCCTTAATAAAATGAAAGCGGTCTTAGCATTTGGTAAGGCCAGTGAAACTGTTTTTGTGCCTAGATCACAGAAAAGAAACTCCCTGGGTATCCTTCCTTAGAATTTACTTTCACGTCTGAAATCAGGATGCTTGCTTTTTGTTGTTGCCTTCTTTGTTTTTGTTTTAAATGTATAGGTCCCCAGGCCACATTCTGTTTTAGGGCTTCTGTAAGTACTCTTAGGAAAGTAAGTCATGAAATTCTGCCTCCTCGAATTTCATAAAGGATTTGTTTGCCATGTGCTCTCTCCTGATTTTTGCAACATATCAAATAAGCCAGACTGTTGAATGACAGTCTGGTTTTAAGTGTATTACATATGCATGTATAAATATCCTTGTTCAAGGTCAACTCTACAGTGACTGTCAGTAGTGTTATTGGTTCAACTTGACCTTCAGAGGTTTCCCTGCTTCACGACCAGATGGATTTGGCATCTGACAGGACCGCAGTGTCAGTAAAAGCTTCATCCCAAGAGGAGCAGGGTTCCAAGAAGGAAACTTCCTGGAGGGCAAGTCTCCATAATTTGAGATAAGGAAGAATACAGTAGCAATTTTTGAAGATCATGTGGTCAGTTCTCTGAATCTCTTGGAACCATCTTTGATATTTTAGTTTCTTGGACTGAATGTCACTTTTGTTCAAAAATCCTTTGGGTATAAAAATTTGAATATGTGAAAATGTACTTTTTAATCTTAGCATATGTGATTTTCTTCGACTTGAACTCAAAGTCATTTAATGAAGTTGGCATTTTTCTGCTTGGCAAGGGAGGAAGAGGAAAAGGGAAGGTGGAAGAGGGGAAGAAAAGGAGATAAATACTAAGGGCAAGAAAGAAGTGTTAAAAGTGAAAAAGAAGGTATGTTTTCTAAAAGTTAGGAAAATCATATTTTTATAAAATTAGCCACCTTATAAATCATCCTTATGTTTTATAGCAGTCTCTAATGCTTGGAAAATTAGTCATGTCTCTTCTCTACTCCCCATTCCCCCATTATGTTTTTAACTCTACCCTCCAGAGGGGGTGAGTTAGGGGGAGGAGGAAATAATGCAGCTTTGATTGTCAACTGTCATAGGTTTGATTAGCAAAGCGATTAAAACTAGGTTTAAAATAAAGGATTGCAGATTTCCCTTCTGTTATCAGTTCCCTGGCTTCTCTGAACTAGTGGTTCTCAACCTGCCAGCAAGGTAGAGTGACCTGGGAAGCTTTAAAAATCCTTTGGCAGTGAAGGTTAAGTTGGAAGGTTCAGCTGAAAATTACCCCTCCCCTCATCCTCAGTGAATCCCTGCATCCTCCCTGTCCCTGCTCAGATCATGTCATTCCTCTGTTCAAATCCCTGCCACTCAGAGAAAGCCAGCGTCCTTATAGTGGCCTGCAAAGCCCCGTATCTTATCTGGTCCCTGTGACCTCTTGAACTCACCTTCCTCAGTCTGCTTTAGATGTACTGGTCTTATGGCTGACCTCAGAACAGGCCTGTCCCACTCAAGCCCTAGGGTCTTACAGGCACTTGGCTCTAGCTGTTCCCCCTACCTGAATTGTTTCACTGGCCAAAGCAAGTCACATTGGCAGTTCAGGAGGGCCTGAAAGAACAAATCAGAATATTTGTGAACAAGCCTAGTCTCTACTGTGGTGTGCAATGTGTATTTGATGACTGAAGAAGATTGTGCATCTGTGTGCGTCTATAGAAGATGAGATTGGCATTCTATTTTTGCCAGGAGACATAGTCTTATTTGAACTGGGCTATTTGAGATGAGTGCTGGTACCAGAGAGTCTGGGACCACATGAAATGGTCTCATTATAAGGACTCATAATTAGGAGGAGGTTCATGTTCCTGCATTTGTGGGGGAGTGGGAACACCCGGCTTTAAAGGTAAGGTTAAATTTGCATAGGCAGAGCTAAGTAGAAAGAATTTTCCAGCATAGGAAACAGGTATGCATTAAGTAGAGAGGCAGCAGAGGCCAGTGATGATAATGTTCTTGCCAGGAACTTTCTGCACTTAGATTCCCTAAGGGTGTCAAGAGAGAGGTTTAGATAAAGTACAGCCCTAAGAAAACGCCTGCTTTTTATGTCCTTTGCTTTTTGAAAAGAGCTGTCACTGTTTGTAGGCATCCCAGTTACGAAAAACGCTGCTTATCTCAAATCAGTTTTACTCTCCAGTGGCATTTTAATAATACATGGAGAAGTTGTTCTCTCACCCAGTACAGTGATGCCCCCAACCTAGCAGCCTTTAAATGATTTTGGCTGATTGTCCAGTCAGGAAAATTCACCTGAGTGGAGTGTTCTGGGCTGTAGAGAGACTTGGCAGTGGTCCTGACAGACCTGGAAGTCCACAGTAGGAAACATTCTTCATTACCATAGCTGAGTACCATGTAGCTGGCCTGGCTAGCATCTGGCCAGCATGTGCCAGGAGAAGTGGTTTAATTTTAACGGTGCACTTTGAGAGCGTGCGTGGGAGCAGAGAGACTGGGGCCACATAAGGCTGTTTGAGGCTTCCTGTTTGCTCTTGCTTCAGTGCTGCTGCTGCACGCTACCACCATCCTCCCATCCTCCAAAATAACATTAATGTTCAGAAGGTGGAATTAGAGCAAAAAACATTCAAGAACTTGGTATTGTCATATTCCATGTTTTTCAAGTTTTTCACAATGGACATTTTATAATTTTTAAAACATTGTAAAGGAATTCCTCCAATTTATCAGTAATTTATTTCTGATGAAACTACTGTAAGACATCTGTGTGCCTATTTTTGAGCCACTTCTGAAGCTGTTACACAAAGTCCATTCATTCAGAATATGGTAATTTGGACAAAAATATTGCCAAACCGTTAGTTTTATCAGAAAGCTTCCCTCCACCCCATGTGCTCTCCTTTCTTCCATTCTAAAACAGTAACCTACACCAGTGTGGCTAGGACGTGAGGTAAAACAGTGATGTCTTCTTGCTGACTGTAAGTCTGGAGCAGAAATTTTCTGAATATAAGCAGTAAGCACCAAAAACCAAACCCATTCCAGCGGGCTCTGCTCCCTACTAGATGCGTCATCTTGCTACTGCTCCAGCTCCGATCCAAAGCTGCTGGGGAGAATTATTAACCAATCTTAAATAAACCCCTGCTGTCACTAACCCTGAAACATGCTACAGCCTAAGCTGCTCCTGTCAAGGCCTCATTGCCACCCACACCTGCAGTTCTTGAGTTTCTGCCTTTAGACTTGGCAGGCAGTTCATCTGGGGAACTTGGCTGTATCTACTGCATTCTGCTGTGCATCAGCCGAGGCACAAGCCTTGGGTTCATCTCTAGATAATGACTCCTTATCTCTGAAGTGCTTCTGGTACCACCACAGTAGATTGTGGATTTTATGTTTACCACAGAGCCTATAGTTTAAGTTTGACTACCTTAAACCTCCAAATTTGGTGACAGTATTTCCAATCATTTTCTTGTGATGCATGGGAAAGACAAAAAGTAAGTGGGCCAGGCGTAGTGGCTCACGCCTCTAATCCCAGCACTTTGGGAGGCTGCGGCAGGCAGATGGCTTGAGCCCAGGCATTTGAGACCAGCCTGGGAAACATGGCAAAATTCTGTCTCTACAAAAAATACAAAAATGAGCTGGGCTGGTGGCACACACCTGTAGTCCCTGTTACTTGGGAAGCTGAGGTGGGTAGATTGCTTGCACCTGGGATGTTGAGGCTACAGTGAACCGTGTTCATGCTCCAGTCTGGGTGATAAAGTGAGCCTCTGTCTCAAAACAAAAAAATCAGTGATACCGAATATTGTATAAAATGAAGATTAATTTAAATTTGCTAGATTTATCTCCCATCATAATTGAAAATAACCTGTACAAAATGTATATATATAAAAGCTGGCAGTGGGAGGACCTTTTTTCCAAACATCTTTGATCAGCATTAGCCACCCGAATTAGCTTCTCAAGGAAGATCGCACCAGCTTTATCTTTTTTTTTTTTACATAGTTTTTTATTGTAGTAAAGAATGCATAACAAAATTTACCATTTTAACCATGTTTAAATGTACAGTTAAGTGCCATTAAGTACATTCACAATGTGTGTAACCATCACCACTATCTATAAAGAGAGCTTTTTCATCCCAAACAGAAACTGTACCCGTGAAGCAACTCCCTATTCTCCCCTATCCTCAGAACTTGGTAACCTCTATTCTTCTTTCTGTCCCAAGGAATTTCCCTAGTCTACATATCCCCTGCAAATGGAATAATACAGCAAGTCCTCTTAACATCATCGACGGGTTCTTGGAAACTGTGACTTTCAGCAAAGCAACATATAAAGAAACCTGTTATACTATAGGCTAATTGATATAAATAACAGTTATATATAATATAACCTATGGCATATTTCTGGTCACAAAAACATCATCAAACTTGTAAATAAAGACCCCAAACAGTAATACTATTACAAATTGAAATAACTGTGAGCTATTGTATTAGTCTGTTCTCATGCTGCTCATGAAGATACCTGAGACTGGGTAATTTATAAAGGAAATAGGTTTAATTGACTCACAGTTCCACACAGCTGGGGAGGCCTCACAATCATGGCGGAAGGCAAATGAGTAGCAAAGTCATGCCCTCCATGGTGGCAGGCAAGAGAACATGTGCAGGGGAACTCCCCTTTATAAAACCATCAGCTCTCATGAGACTTATTCACTATCATGAGAACAACATGGAAAAGACCTGCCCCTGTGATTCAATTACTTCCCACCCGGTCCTTCCCATAACACGTGGGAATTATGGAAGCTACAATTCAAGATGAGATTTGGGTGGGGACACAGCCAAACTATATCAGCTATACATACATTTAAGATTAATAAAAACAAATAGGGTAATGATATCCTCAGTGACTCTGGTTCAGGGCTGCAGTGGCCACAGCCTCTCCCAGCAGCTCAGGGCTCAAAGTGGGAACTGACCCTGGACAGGATGCCATCCCATCTCAGGGCACACATACCTGCACTAACCCAGACTGAGACCATGTAGACACACCCATTCACCTAATGTGTGCATCTTTGGGAGGTAGGAGTAAACTGGAGTGCCTGGAGACAATCCATGCAGGCAGTGGCACCAGCCAAGGAATCCATTTTTTTTCTTACCAACGTTATAACAAAATGACATTGAAAAAGACAGTGTTATTTAAGGACCTGCTGTATACTGTTTGGTCTTTTGTGTCTGGCTTATTTCACTTAGCATAATGTTTTCAAAGTTTATCCATGTTGTAGCATGTATAAGAATTTCATTAATTTTTATGGCAGAATAATATTCCATCCTATGTGCATCTGTTCCATCCTATGTACATCTGTTTCTCTATTTTGTACATTGATGAACTCTTGAGTTTCTTCTACCTTTTGACTATTGTGAATAATGGTGCCATGAACATTGATGTATAAGTTTGAGCATGTTTTCAGTTTTTTGAGGTATCTATCTAGGAGTGGAATTGCCAAGTCATATGGTAATTCTACGTCCAACTTAACTGAGAAACTGCCTAACTCTTTTCCACAGTGGCTGCACTGGTTTACATTTCCACCAGCAATACATGAGGATTTCAGTTTCTCCACATTCTTGTCAACACTTATTTTTTGCTTGTTTAGTAATAGCCATTCTAATGGGTGTGCGGTGGTATTTCATTGTGGTTTTGATTTGCCTTTCCCAGATGACTAATGATATTGAGCATCTTTTCATTATTGGCCATTTGTATATCTTCTTTAGGGGAAATGTCTATTTAAATTCTTTGCCCATTTTTGAATTGAATTGGGGTTTTGTTTGTGTGTTGTTGTGAGTTCTTCATATATATTCTGAATATTAATCCCTTACCAGTTACGTGATGTGCAAATATTTTCTTTCATTCTGTGGATTGCCTTTGTACTCTTTTTCTTTTTTTTTCTTCAGACAAGGTTTTGCTCCGTTGTCCAAGCTGGAGTACACTGGTGTAATCACAGCTCACTGTAGCCTCGACCTCCCGGCCTCAAGCCATCCTTCTGCCTCAGCCTCCCAAGGAACAGGGACTACTGGCACATGCTACCATGCCTGGCTAATTTTACTTTTTGTAGAGATGAGGTTTCACCATGTTGCCCAGGCTGGTCTCAAACTCCTGAGCTCAAGCAGTCTGCCTGCCTCAGCCTCCCAAAGTGCTAGGATTATAGGAATGAACCACCATGCCTGGCCTCCATTGTACTCTTGATAGTATCAGTTTATGCACAAAGTTTTAAATTTTGGTGAAGTCCAATTTATCTGTTTTTTTCTTGCCTGTGCTTTCAGTGTCATAGTTAGGAAATCATTGCCTAATCCAAGGTCATGAAGGTTTTCACCTATACTTTATTCTAAGAGTGACACAATTTTAGCTCTTAAATTTAGGGCTTTGATCCTTATTTTCGGATTCATTTGTTAGTTGATTTTTGTATGTGGTGAAATGTAAGGTATCAACTTTAGACTTTAACATGTGGATGCTCAGTTTTCCCAGAACCATTTGTCGAAAAGATCACTAGCTTTACTTATGATGATAGATTGAGTTGTTGGTTTTCTCTTTCTGCCTCACAACACTGGGCAAAGGTTGGAGACAGCTTACCAACTGCTTCTTTCCCCTCCCTATTACCTGGCTGGTGAGGATCAACCCTGATTCCTACAGTAATAATGGTTCTTGCACTCCCCATGTAAAGTAACTAGCCAAGAGGAAGAAGTTCTGTGGTTCTTGTTTACTAGCAATTGGCCTCTTGCGTGCCTGTCTTTCCCATAAGGCTGGTAGGTAGTGAGAAATATTGAGACGAAGTATACAAGACACCTAGCACAGTGCCTACCACACAGTGGATGGATCAGTTAGGGCACTGTTTTCAGGCAATAGATACGGACTCTAACTAACTTAAGCAAAAAGTGAAATTTACAGCAAGTCCATTAGGAGCTCACAGATGTATAAAAAGTCTTGAAAACCAGGTTGAAAATGGGAAGGAGCCAAGGCAATTAGAGGAAGAAGCTATCTTCTTAGCTTCTGTGGTGTGGCAGACACCAAAATTTAGTGAAGCACCAAACACCAAGACAATGCTTAATGCTGTATATGAGACTTCCCAAAGAAAATAGAGTGCAATTAGGAAGAGGGAATGAATGCTGGGTAATGATTTCTGGCAAGTTGTCTGCTATAATTCAACTCGTTGGTTTCCCAGTATCCATATCCACATCCTTTTCACTCATGAACTTTCCCAAATGCCTCTGCCTCACATAATATAGTTTTCAAAAATGCATTAGCCCATCCCCAGGGGAAGACAACACAAAATGTTGTCAGTTACTGTTCCCAGTCCATTATATCTCTGTGATGTCTGCTCTATTCCTGTCACAGTCCCATCTTGCCATTCAGCAACTTACATACTAAATGGTGAATTTCATCGACAACCTGCTTGTGGACAAGTGGGGTTTGGGAAGGGGGATAAGATAAATTATCTGAAAATTTAGATGTGTGCACCCCCTATTTGTATCAGCAATATGATTTCCCCTTAATGGTCTAGGTCAGTCATCCTAGCTGTGGCATTTTGTTTAAAATAGTCCTTGGCTGTCCCCAAAGGACACTTCTATGGGACAGTTCCTTGGGAAGATTATATATCTCCATCCCACTGCTATCAGGCTGGCCATGTGGTTTGCTCTAGCCAATTAAATGTGAGTGACTTTTATGAGGAAACTTTAATCATATGGTTCTGAGCTTGGTACTGCTCCATACAGGGTCTACATTCCATTGTCCTGGGTCCCACAATGAAGAGTACATGGGCAGAGCTGCAGCTATTGATTCATGATTGACAAATAGTGTGAATGAAAAATAAACCTTTGTTAACCACTGAAAGCTGGGAGGCACTTGGCAAAGCACAATTAAGTCTTTACTGACTAATACATCAGCCAATAATCACACATACCCCCACCCCAGCCTTCTATTTTGCACACTGGAAGAAGATGCTCCAAACAGGTGGCAGTGTCAACTTCCAGCCTAGTGGGACTATGGTATGTTTACCTTGGTGTAAGCATTCCTCCTTTGATTACTAAAGCTTCTAAACCAGCAGTCATGAGAATGGAAAGCAAAATTTTTGCAAGTGACCTACCACTTTGATTCTAGACCAATACTGTCCAATAGAAATAGGGACATGGATGCAGCTGGAAACCATCATTCTTAGCAAACTATCTCAAGAAGAGAAAACCAAACACCGCATGTTCTGTCTCATAGGTGGGAACTGAACAATGAGCTCACTTGGACTCGGGAAGGGGAACATCACACAGTGGGGCCTATCATGGGGAGGGGGGAGGGGGGAGGGATTGCATTGGGGAGTTATACCTGATATAAATGATGAATTGATGGGTGCTGACGAGTTGATGGGTGCAGCACACCAACATGGCACATGTATACATATGTAACAAACCTGCACGTTATGCACATGTACCCTAGAACTTAAAGTATAATAAAAAAAAAAAAAAAAGAAATTTCTGTAATACTATCCAATATGGTAACCATTAGCCATATGTGGCTACTGAGCACTTAAAAGTGTGGCTAATGTGAGGAGCTGAATTTTTAACTTTATTTTAGTTTTCAAATAGGTAGATGTGGCTAGTGGCTACCATATTGGACAGCACAGTTCTAGACTCTCATATCCTGCTTTGGAAAAAAGAGCAGCATATTCAGTCACTGGTTCAGAACAAAAATAGAATCCTGTAAGATAGTATCCTATATTCTTAAGGTACTCCTGATGCAGGGCAGGTAAACCGTAAAACTGGGGCTTCACCAAGGAGATAATTCAAGGGCAAGCTGGTGTTAGATAGCAATGCAGTGTACAGCAGCAGAGGCACTGCTCCTTATGGAGCAGGGCTACCCCATAGGCAGTGTGCCCAGAGTAGCAGTTCAAAGGCAGTTCTATTTATACCCACTTTAATTATATGCAAATTAAGGGGTGGTTATACAGACATTTCTAGAAAAAGTGTGGTAACTTCTGGGTCATCAGGTTGTTGCCATGAAAAGGGGCGGTAATGTTGATGTTGCCATGGCAGTGGTAACTGATATGACATGCTGGTGGCTGTGTCTTATGGAAAGCTGCTTTTGCCCTGTCCCTGTTTTAGCTGGTTCTCAATTTGGCCTTGTGTCCGAGTCCCACCTCCTGAGTCAATTACTACCTCCTACCTCACTACCTCACAGCTGCTCCTGGGACTGGTCTTCAATAAGCCAATCAATTTTTCTGTAAGGCTAGATGCTTCTGGGTGATGGATGTGTGATAAAACCAGTGAATCCAAGAGCATTAGCTCATCTTTATGCTGTAACATGAGAGCAGATGCTTGTCAAAGAGGGCTTGGTTTTGCTGCAAAACCCTGACCATCTCAGACACTCCAAATCCATTAGTTCTGCTGAGTTCTGAGACCAGGTAGCAAAGTTAGCTTTCTCTTAACCTAGGCCCCACTCAGAGCTAGGTGTTTTGGGGAGGGGGTTCTTAATAAATGACTTGTATAAAAACATCCAAGTCAGGTAGATAAGGCTATGTCTCTGATCTTAATTCTTCAGCTCTATTGAATATTGGGGCCCTGCAAGGCCTTCTGTTGTTGCTCTACCAAAGTTCATTCACCCCCTCTTGCCTCTGTTTCTAAGCGTCACTGGCATTAACAGAACACACAAATCATTAACACAGTATAGCGCATGTAGTTTTCCTCAAGGAAACTGAAAACAGCTTGGTCAAGAGATAGGGCTCTGGAGATTCCTAAAGGGCACATGAGCTTTGGTGTTGCCATCTTAACACCAAACTCTCTTATTTTTACAATTTAAAACAATTCAACTTTTAACTTGGGTAATGTTTTCCTATACCTCCCTCCAAAAAAGGTGAAAGAATAGTACAGTGAATTTCCAATACCATTTACCTACATTTACCAATTGTTTTTATTTTGTCTCATTTTAAAAATTTTTCTCCCATACTCTCTCTCTCATACACACACACACACATACACACACATGTACAATTTTCTGAACCACTGGAGAAGTTGGAAACATTATGCTTCTTTATCCCAATATACTTCATTTATATTTCCTGAGAACAAGGGTGTTTTCTTACATAAAAATCAAAGTGTAATTATCACAATCAGTAAATATTACATTGATAAAATACTGTTACCTTATCCATAATCCATTCAAATTTTATCGATTACCTCAAAATGTTTATTGTAGCTATTTTTTTCCACTCCACGGTTCAAACTGGGATTATGCAAATGTATTCTGTTGTAATATCTCTATAGTTTCTTTACTCTGGAGCAGTTCCTCAGCCTGCCTGTGTCTTTATTGAATTTAATATTTTTGAGGTATAGAAGCCAGTTAGTCTGAGCATATCTCTCAGTTGGGGTTTGTCTAGTGCTTTCTCTGATTAGTTTCAGATTATTCAGCGTTGGCAGGAACCCAGTGGAACTGACGTCACATCCTTAATACATTACATCAGGAGGCACATGTTATCTATTTGTCCCATTACTGATGATGTTATCTTTGCTTCCTCAGTTAAGGTGATGCCTACCGGTTCTCTCCACTATGAAGTCAATGTTTTTCTCTTTACAATTAATATGTAATTAATGGGGAGATTATTCAAGACTGTGTAAATAGCCTTCTTCATTAAACTCTCACCCACCAGTTTTAGCATCAGTTTATTTTCTGACTCCATTCTTTCCATATTCTACTATAAAGAAGGGCTTTCTCTTTTCTCTCCAAAGTTTAGATTTTGGGGTTTTTTGTTTTGTTTTGTTTTTTGAGACAAGGTCTTGCTCTGTCAACCAGGCTGGAGTGCAGTGGCGTTGGTCTCAGCCCACTGCAGCCTCGACCTCCTGGGCTCAAATGATCCTCCTACCTCAGTCTCCCAAGTAGCTAGCACTACAGGCATGTGCCACCACTGCGGCTAATTTTTGTTATTTTTTGTAGAGATGGGTCTATGTTGCCCAGACTGATGTCGAACTCCTGAGCCCAACTGATCCCCCTGCCTCAGCCTCAGCCTCAGCCTCCCAAAGTGCTGGAATTACAGGTGTGAACCACCACGCCCTGCCCACTTTTAGCTTTTTGAAAATTAACATATGTGCCTAACATATTTTCGCTCATCCCGGGCTTCCTCTATCCTGAGCCTCAACCTGATGTTGGTCCCCATTCCAGATAATTTTGTTTATCACTAATAATGTTTATCACTGCCTTCCCATTCTGACTCCTACTCCATCTCTGAGCTTCACCCATCTGAATTTCCTGTCTCTGTCTACCCCACTCTGTCTTTGGCTTTGAGTCTGGACAATGAGCCCTGGAGAATAATAGTGTGGATGTTGGTAATGTACTACTGAAAGCATTTTATCTCTGAGAGAACATTACATTAATGTTCCTCTCCTGGTAGGTATTTTATCCTCTCTTTTACATCTTGTAGATTTTTACTATTTCTCATCAGTTCTGAGAGGTTTAGACAAATTTCTATTCCTAATCTTCATCTCATTGGCTTTTCCAAAGGTCAAAACTGGGATTTTTCTTCCTAAAATATGAGTCCTGATTTTACTCTTTGTTTATACCTTATTCTAAAAGTACTTTTCAAATGTATACAATCTAGTAATTTTGTTATGAGACAGGACTAGAATTAAGGGAAACAAGGATAGCAAAAGTAAGATTAAGCCTGGAATAAGGGTGGTATAGAAAATGCATGTCACATGAGTTTCGTTTGGCTTCAGTCTTTGTAGCAGCCAGTGCAAAAGAGAGTTTTATCATTAACTGATCTTCTTTATTCATCAAGTAGAGAGTGATACTGTTTAAATTCCCCAGTTAAACCGAAGTCACTTGCAGCATGTTTCCATCATCACCTGGTGTTGGGTGGTCCTATCCCAGGTTAAAGTAGTTTCCTCTGATACTGATTGGAACTCAGCTGAGGACTTGCAGGAACCTCTGCAGATTTTCACAGCTCTTTCCCTCTTCAGCTTTCTCAAGGACTCTGTTTTGAGAACTTGAGTGGCCCGGCCTTCCCTGGACCCACAAGTCTGTCTCTTCAACAAACCACTAGGCTTTATCTGTTTCCCTCCCACTGTGCCGTGGTCACCTGGAACATCTCCCCAGCAGGAAAGCAAAGCACTCATCAGGCTTACACTTTCTTTCTCAAAGGCATCCCTGTGCCTCACTGCCTGATTGTGCAATGTCTTGAAAACCTGTGTTTCATAGATTTTGTGTGTTTCCTTAGTTGCTTCATGTGGAAGTGTTAATCTGGTCCCTGACACTCCATCCTGAGTGGCATTAGAAGTCCCTTGTTTCTGGACAACACCACACCTTTGGGTCCTAGCCCACCTGGAACCACCAGGGATTTCTGAAGGCTGCCCTCCAGAAGGCACTGATCTGTGATCAGAAACTTTTAGGAACCATTGTGTCTTCCAGGCAGCATTTATATAAACATGTAATTTTAGAAGCTCAATGACATTTTATTTCTTCTAACTGCACCCAGGACGGATGTCCTCAAATCTGCAATGATTTGGAAAAGGAAAATTTTGTACAGGCTGGTCATGTTATAAGCTGAACCCAAGACTTATTTTTTAGAATATAGTCATTATTGTTCATTGTCATGTCACATTTGTTGACAATGCCTGTCAGGTAAACACATTTCCATCTTGTATAGCTATATATGAATATATGTGGATTCACTGAGTATACTCAACTTCCCATTAACTGGGGATAAGTAAACTTTAGTGAAAATAGAAAAAGATAATGTATTTTGGAAAAAAAATTAGTAGGAGTAAAAAAAAAAAAAAAAAACCTACATATTGGAACGTATCTATTGTTTGGTACTGCATGGTAGTAGACAGACCACATGCTCCTCCCTGAGCAACTAGAGATAAAACTTCTCCAAAAAGACCTTGATTTCTCAACCAACAGCCCATCTGGAAAACAAAACAGGGGCTTATAGTCTAGACATTGTGGGCCAGGCACAGTGGCTCATGCCTGTAATCCCAGCACTCTTGGAGACCAAGGTGGGAGGATCACTTGAGGCCAAGAGTTTGAGGCCAGCCTGGGCAACATAGTGATCCCCATCTCAACAAAAATGATAATTAAAAAAATTAGCCAGGCATGGTGGTGCACACCCGTAGCCACAGCTACTCGGGAGGCTAAGGCAGGAGGATCACTTGAGCCCAGAAGTCAAGGTTATAGTGAGCTATGATTGTGCCACTCCACTCCAGCCTGGGTGACAAAGCATGACCCTGTCTCAAAAAAAAAAAAAAAAAAAGAATAAAAATAAAAAGATATAGTGGTCAGAGATCCCATTCCACACTCAGCAATGGGGACCATGGAAGATGGAGGTAGATAAGGAAGAAGGGTTGGGGAGAAGGAGGATTCGGGCCATGGGGAGTGTTTGATCTCATCCTGAATTTCAAAACAATAGGCTCAACTAAGAACTAGCAGTTTAGCTGTTTTACATTTTGGTTTGTTCTCAAACTATTTTACAGTATTTATACATTTGGATGATGGTTAGAAGAGTAAATGTGTTTCTGAATATTGTATGTAATTTTAGCTAGACAAATACAGCCTTGGGGTTATATCATTCAAGGATATAACAGCTCCAGTCTCTTACACATGGGCATCTCTTGCTGCTCACTTCCAAGATTCCACCGTGTTTGTGACTTAATTCTATTTTGTTGCCACCAACTGATGGATTCCCTCCATGGATCTTTAACCAAATTCCCCAAGAGATGAGATCTGATCAGCTGGCTAGTCAACATCCATTAGCAAGTGCACTTGTTGGGCCAGCCAGTGAGACAGCTACCTTACACTCATGTGCCAACTGTGACAGCAAGGTCGTGTGGGATAAAAGCAAGATCATCCATCCAGGCCACCAAAAGAGGCTGTGAGTGTGGCAGGCGCTCAGTATCCCACATCCAGTACCAAAGTGGAAGATTTTACTTAACATTTTCAACAAGTCCCTGAGCTAATCTTTTTAGGAGATAAAGATATGGGAAAGACTTGATTCCTGTCATGTCTTTGAGGAACGGTGATAGATGCTGTACAGCTAGGAGGCAAGCCAGGGAATGAACGGCAGGGTGGAAGAATGGCAGAGCTAGCCGATGTGGAATGTTAGTTCCCCCCTGAGTTAAACATGCAGGTCAATTGCTTAACTCAGGGCCCGTCCACAGTGAGTGTGCAGAAGTGATAGTTGTTACTATGGAGACAGAAGATAAACCCCATCCCAGAGCCTCCCAGGCATATTCTTGAGTCCCACCCAGTTATGCGGAATCAAGAAGGGTTGGCACACGGCACAGCCAATCTATGGTGGTTCAACTGCTTTTGTAAAGTTAGGAAGAGCAGGGCAGGGGGAAGGTCCACAGGGGCTGCTGTCATTCCAAACAGTTCTTAATTATTCCCCGAAAGGCTTCCCTGAGCAGCCTGGGGAGGCTCAACCTGGGACCCCTCCTCTCTTCCTGGGAGCAAGAACTCGGGGAAGCTTTGAGTGGTTTCACGTCTCCAGTGCCCCCAGTCCTTTGGTGTGTCAGCAAAACCAACTGGCACCATCCTTTAACAGGGCCTGATTCACATGGCAGTCTTGGGATTTGTGGATTCGGATGAACTCTTGCTGACTTCTTTGTGGCACCTTCAACTTCTTCAAAGCCATAAACCACAGTGCTTTTTCCTGAACAGCAAGTGGCTTTGTTTGCTTTGTCCCTAGCCCCTATAGAGCTGGCCTTGTGATTATTATGAGCAGCAGGAGAGCTCATGTTGGGGTCCCCACCCACTGCTTTGCAGGCAGGGTGACCCTCTGTTCTTAGACATTGTGAATCCCCCCAGATATGTGTGAGTCGAGTTGAATGAATAGCAAGGAATATTTCATGCAGCACAGCAGACACTGCTCCTAAAGTTCATTTGGGTCTCAACATCCAATTGGCCACTTAATCTTTTCACTGCAAAAAAGATCACCATGACTTCTGAAAAATCACCTTGGAAATATATCCAGGCAGGTTCTAAGCCTTTGGGGCGCACAGAAGCCAGCACTGTGGTCTCCAGGCCCACCAGCGATGCTGCTTACAGGCCTGATGGAGCCAGGAGCTAGATAGAGGTGGCCGTCCTCAGAATTGCTTCCTACTGGCCAGGAGAGTTCATTTCAAGGGATGTGAAGATGAATTGTATCCCTGTGACTAAATTTGGCCTGATTTCTAACTTGCAAACCACGGCTGATTGTTTATTTTGTTAATCAAGGAGGGGTGCTGTTTTCATCCATTGCAGAGGCTGGTCAAGGAAGGGTCTTGTGGCTGAGCATCATACTCCTTCTCTGAGGGAAGGCGTCCGATCCTCTTTCATGGCCCCTCTCCTTCCCAGGGGCCCCACATTACCACTCCACTTTATTCCTAAATCCTTGGCTTGAGCCCCTTCTCTGAGAGAGAAACGAACATAGCCAGGGAACTAGCATTCCCACCAGCTCTTCAGACCAGTGGAGGCCACAGAAGAACTGGTGGGGAGGGGTGGCAGGGAAACTTGATTTCTATAACAGGGTTGCTAAATCCTCCAGCACAGGCTTCTTAGAAAATACATTGACCTGAAAGGGACAGGACACCCTTCTCCTGCCAGGGAAACAGGATTTTTTGCTGCTCCGGCTGACTTCTGTGCCCACCTGAACACACAGAGCTTAGGGCTCCCTGTGTTGGAGTCACCATAGGTAATTTATTCATTTCTCTGTCATCCAAGATGAAAGTTATTTACTAATGATTCCCTTTTTTGTCTCTTTTAATTCACTGGAGGGGCCCTTCCAACCTCTCAACTGAGGCCAGTAGGTTTCCTGAGCTTGGTAAGGATGAGAAAGGAGGAAGCAATCTTTTTTAGTGCATGTTCCTAAGCCTAGAGACTTGCATGGAGGCCCATATAAACAAGAGACATGTAAAACCAGCCTCAGATGCAGCATTCTCTTCAGGACTTAGAACATAACAGGCTTAGAGGGATATGCCCAGAAGAACATGGCTACTCTCTCCCACAGCCAGTTTGCCTAGGGCTAAGCAAAGGAAATAAAACTAATACTACCACATGGTTGACACTCTGTGTTTACCCCATGCTAGGTACTACACTAAGTGCTTCCCATGTAGCATCTCATTTAAGTCTTCAAAATAACGCCATAATGTAGGCATCATCATTGTCATCAGCATTACTTAGATGAAAAACTGAGGCTCAGAGAAGGTGCATGACCTGCCCAAGGGTGTGCCATCACTAACTGGTTAAGGCAGGATTTGAACCCAGAAAGTCTGCCTTAACCACTCTATGGTCCCCAGTTACAATCTGTTGAATGGATGAATTACAGCCTTTTGCTTCCTTATCTTAATCTCTATTTGGCATATAATATATAAGCCCTATTTACAGCTACTAAGCACCTACTCCATGGGCTGCTTCTGCAGGAAGCCCCTTCCCCGTTCTAGGCACGGCCTCTATTCCCCCAGAGCCCTGCAGCGAATTCTACACTGTAATCTAGGGCTACAGAGAAGTGAACTGCAGACATTTTTGTTCCTTGGGTAAATTCCATTTCCTTTTCTATTGTTTCAGGCTTCTTAGTGATGTAACATTACACCAAGCATATCCTGCTTTTAAAAAGAAACTTCGATGGAGGTTGGCAAATTACCATTCACAGCTTGGTGAATGATAAAGTCACAAGAGAAGAGTGGAAGCAATGCACCTGGTGTCCGTAATTACAGGCTTGAATGAAGGAGGAAAGAAGGGATGAAGGCAGGCCAAATACAGCTGGGTGTAGGAGACTGGCTCAGAGGGGATTTGAGAGGACTAGGAAGCGGAAGGATGTTATAGAGCAAGTACTTTTAATCTCCTTCCATCCCACCCCAGTCTTGCACTCCCACCTTCTGCTCCTTACCTTGGTTTTCTTTTTTTGATCTGTGTTTTTCCTGATCTCAAAGATCTCTTTGTCCATCTTCCCATAACAGCACCAGATGAACTGTGAGGATCAAACTAAAAGCTCTTGAGACATCCTCAAATCAATCTGTGTTTTGCTTCTTCAGTTGGGTCCTCTGATCTGTATTATGTCTGAAAACCTGCCAGAACACTCCAAGAATTTACTCCAGAGACAATAACTAAGGACCCTAGAAAACAGAAGTCATGATGTCCACTATCCCTTAAACTAGACTTCTTCAGTTACTCCTTTTAATTTTGAAGTGAAATTAGTATATTTTTTATTTGGAAAATAATCTGATCTCTCAGGACTGCACTGTGGCTATTTAAATTATAATTAAAATGAATGAACATCAGATAAAATTAAAAGTTTAGGCCGGGTGCAGTGGCTCATGCCTGTAATCCCAGCACTTTGGGAGGCCAAGGCGGGCAGATCACAAGGTCAGGAGATAGAGATCATCCTGGCTAACACGGTGAAACCCTGTCTCTACTAAAAATACAAAAATTAGCCAGGCGTGGTCCTGGGCACCTGTAGTCCCAGCTACTTGGGAGGCTAAGGCAGGAGAACGGCGTGAACCCAGGAGGCAGAGCTTGCAGTGAGCAGAGATCGTGCCACTGCACTCCAGCCTGGGCAACAGAGCAAGACCCTGTCTCAAAAAAAAAAAAAAAGTTTCATTCCTCATTTGCACTAGTCATACTTCAGGTGCTCAATAGCCACATGTGGCTTGCAGCTATCATACTGAACAGTGCAGATATAGACATGATATGATTTGGATCTGTGTCCTAGCCCAAATCTCATGTTGATCCCTTGTAATCCCCAGTGTTGGAGGTGGGACCTGGTGGGAGGTGATTGGATCATGGGGCAGATTTCCCTCTTGGTGCTAATTTCCCTCTTTGTTCTCCTAATAATGAGTAAGTTCTCATGAGATCTGGTCGTTTAAAACTGTGTAGCACCTCACTAGCCCCTCTACATCTCTGGCCACGTTAAGACGTGCCTGCTTGCCCTGACCTTCTGCCATGATTGTAAGTTTTCTGAGGCTTCCCAGAAGCAGAAGCCGCTATGCTTCCTCTACAGCCTGCAGAAGCATGAGCCAGTTAAACCTCTTTCCTTTATAAATTACCCAGTCTCAGATATTTCTTTATAGTGATGCAAGAACAGACTAATACAGAAAATTGGTACTGAGAGTCGGGTACTGCTATAAAGATACCTGAAAATGCAGAAGTGATTTTGGAACTGGAGAGTGGGCAGAGGTTGGAAGAGTGTGTAGAGCTCACTCTCTACAGACAGGAAGATGATGAAAAGTTTGGAAATTCCTAGAGTCTTGTTGAATACTTATTACTAAAATACTGGTAGTGATATGGACAGGGAAGCCCAGGCTGGGGAGACTTCAGATGGAGATGAAGAACTTATTGGGAACTACATTAAAGATCACTTTTGTTATGCATTAGCAAAGAACTTGGAGGCATTTTGCCCCCTGGCCTGAGGATCTGTGGAACTTTGAGTCATGATTTAGGGTATCTGGCCAAAGAAATTTCTAACTAGCAAAGCATTCAAGATGTAGCCTTGCTGCTTTTAACAGCCTATGCTGTCATATGTGTGAGCAAAGAAATGACCTGAAACTGGAACTTATATTTAAAGATGAAATAGAGCCTAAAAGTTTAAAAAATTTGCAGCCCAGCCATGTGGTAGAAAAGAAAATCCCATTTTCAGGGGAAGAATTCAAGCAGGCTGCAGAAATTTGCATAAGTAATGAGGATCCAAGTGATAATAGCCAAGACTATGGGAGAAAGGCCCTGAAGGCATTTCAGAGACCTTCTCAGCAGCCCCTCCCATCACAAGCCCTGGCCACAACCAGGACTCTGCTGCTCTGCACAGCCTCAGTACACTGCTCCCTGCATCCCAGCCACTTCAGCTGTAGCCACGGCTAAAAGGGGCCCAGGTACAGCTCAGGCCACTGCTTCAGAGGGTGCAAGCCATAAGCCTTGGTGGCTTCCACATGGTGTTAAGCCTGCAGGTGCATAGAATGCAAGAGTTGAGGCTTGAGAGCCTCCACCTAGATTTCAGAGGATGTATGGGAAAGCCTTGATGTCCAGACAGAAGCTTGCTGCAGGGGTGGAGTCCTCATGGAGAACCTCAATTAGGGCAATGCGGAGGGGAAATGTGGGGTTCGTGCTCCCACACAGAGTCTCCACTGAGGGCACTGCCTAGTGGAACTTTGAGAAGAGGGCCACCCTCCTCCAGAGCCCAGAATGACAGTTTGCACCCTCAGCCTGAAAAGTCTCTGGCACTCAACACCAGCCTGTGAGAGCAGTGATGGGGGCTGAACCCTGCAAAGCCACAAGGGCAGAGCTGCCCAAAGCTTTGGGAGACCACCCCTTGTACCAGTGTGTCCTGGATGTGGGACATGGGGTCAAAGGAGATTATTTTGTTGCTTTAAGGTTTAATGACTGCCCTGCTGGGTTTTATACTTGCATGAGGCCTGTAGTCCCTTTGTTTTGGCCAATTTCTCCCTTTTTGAATGGGAGTATTTACCCAATACCTATCTCCCATTGTATTCTGGAAGTAACTAACTTGTTTTTTATTTTATAGGTTCATAGGCAGAAGGGCTAGCCTTGTCTTAGGTGAGACTTTGGACTTTGGAAATTTTAGTTAATGCTAGAATGAGTTAAGACTTTGGGGACTGTTGGGAAGGGATGATTGTATTTTGCAATGTGAGAATGACATGAGATTTGGGAGGGGCCAGGGTGGAATGAGATGGTTTGGATCTGTGTCTCTGCCCAAATCTCATGTTGAATTGTAATCCTCAGTGTTGGAGGTGGGGCCTGGTGGGAGGTGATTGGATCATGGGGGCAGATTTCCCCCCTGGTGCTGTTCTTCTGATAGTGAGTGAATTCTCATTAGATCTGATCATTTAAAAGTGTATGGCAGCTCCCCTTCTACTTCTCCAGCCATGTAAGACGTACCTGCTTCCCCTTTGCTTTCTGCCATGATTGTGAATTTCCCAAGGCCTCCCAGAAGCAGAAGCCACTATGCTTACTGTACAGCCTGCAAAACCATGAGCCAATTTAACCTCTTTTCTTTATAAATCACCCAGTCTCAGGTATTTCTTTAGAACATTTCCATTACAGCTGAAAGTTCTACTAGACAGTGCTGTCTCAGACACCAGTATTGTTATCTTAATGCTGATGACACTTCATTGAGGCAGAACTTCTAAGGGATATTTAAAAGACATAGTTAACAGTAAGATAAATAAAAACCCTCCAAGCAGCTCACTCAACACTTTTTGGAAACTACTTAGTGAATGATCCTGTCTTCTATTTCCTCTCTCTAAGATAATCTAAGTTCTGAGGGTGAAATAGGGGCTCCAATAATTGTCCTGGCATTGAGGGTTAAGCTTCTGGGACATGTGACATCCTCTGTTCTTGTAGGCATTTGATGTTGGTTTCATCTCTGCTGATGTCCTTGGACCAGCTGGGGTCTCTGACATGTATGGTCTAGCTTACTTGTTGATGGCATTGACATGTCATATAACTAAGAGACTTCATTCAGTCTGCTGGCCCTTTTAGTCACCTCTGGCACTTTTCAGGGAACAGAAAAAGTTTCTGGATACACCTGCAGACTACTCTGCATTGAGGTTTCAGACTACTCTGCATTGAGGTCTCAGATCCTTCTGTCTAGTTGCCTCCAAGTTAAAGTTCCCCCATTCTCTAATTCCCTTCAAATTAATCAGTGGTTTCTATTTTCCACTCCCTCTCTTTGACTCAGCTCAGTATGGTGGTCTCTGCACCCATTCTCTAGGGCCCAGAAAGCTTTAAGCTCTAGTCACGCATTCTTACATTTCTCCCTATCTGCTGCAGGTCAAATGCTTATTTCGTTTAGGGAGACAAAGCATCTCTCTTCTCTTCTTGTGTTCCCTATGCAGCGGTCACAAACTCTGAAAAGCGCCAAACAGCAAATATTTTAGGTTTTGCAGGCTGTACGGTCTCTGTTACAACTACTCAGCCCACTGTTCTAAGTGCAAAAGTAACTATAGACAATAGGTAGCCAAATGGATATGGCTGTGCTTCAGTAAAACTTAATTACAAAAAAAACCTTACCTCCAAAGGTTGTAGTTTGCTGACCGCTGGTTTATATTAATAGTATAAAGTTGGGATCCAGGTTCTCTTTGCCCTTAGTATTTAGAAACAAGCTTTCAGAATTAAAATAGAAAGCTCCTGCCTGTGAAAATCAGCTTAATCTGCTATAGATTTTTAAAGTCTACTGTTGAACTCAAACACCAAGAATTTTCTTCTTTCTTCTAGGCATATTAGTGGTGCCCTAAAGAGAGGGCATGTAGAAAGTCTCCATGGATGTTTGAATGGTAGCAGAAAGGACGCAAATAAAAGAATTAGAATATAGTTAAAATCATAGTATTTCTCAACTATAGACTAGCAATTCTTATTAAACTGTGATGGTGAGAATTAATGAAAATCAGTATTTTGGAAACTGTGCCTCACACATTGTCAGGCACATAATGAATGTTCAGTAAATGCTCACTCTTTGCATTCCTATACCTCTAGGATCAACACTGATGTCATTCAAGCAACAGCTAGAAGACCAACTCTGTCTCAAACTTATTGAGATGAAATGCATTTCTTTTTCCACTGTTATGAAAAAATGCAGATTTTCCCCAAGGAAGAATTTTTTAAAAATTCTTTGCTGTTTCTTAAAGCCACGTGACAGAAATCCAGGGCCCAGATCCTAGGGGAGGGAGCCATCATGGGTCAGTTTTTAAAATGGGAGAAAAGTGTCTCCTATAAGAAAATACTACTTTTCCACTTTAGAGGACACTAAATATGAAGTGGGAGGGGCTAAAATAAAATTACACCCACTTCCTCTGTATGACTTTCTTGGTTACAAGTGATAGAAATTTAACTCAAATTAGGTTAGGTAAACGGGGAATTTATTAGTTTGGAGTATCTAAGGCTGAACAACTAAATTGTGGCTGGTGAGGAATGTGGCTGGGCCTCAGAAACGACTGGAGCCTGGCATCTGAGTGCTCTCCGTCCTCTCCCTGTCCTTCCTTTCTGCCACACTGTACAGATCAGCTTCTTCCACATGGGAGGGAAAATGGCTGCTGACAGCTCCAAAGCCTCAATCCCTTCACCCTTGCCCCTGGTAAAACAGATTCCTTTTTCACTTCCAGTTTTAAAAATTCTAGGGAAGGGCTCTGATTGGCTCTGCTGTAGTCATGTATATACCCAGCCAATGGGAGCCAGGCTGAGGGATGGGGCGGTGGCTGTTATTGCCCTACCCCGTTGGACCAGAGGCCGTAGGCACAGCTATCAGTCAGCGAGTGCCCTTCACCTCAGCATTTCCCCTGGGGTTGGTTCTGCACACCCTCATCTTTATCTCAGTACAGGCCCAGGACCGCAATGCCTTTTTATGGTTGTTATGTATAAAGTTAATTGTTACAGTGTTGAGTCAAAGCTGATACATTTCTGTTCTTAGGCAAATTGCGGTTTAGGTTGCTGCCTTGGCAGTCCTTGCTGTCCTCACGGAAGAGCATGTGAGCCATAGGCCTGGCTGTCTTCTTCATTGGGTTGGCTCTGCGTGGAGGCCGGCAGATGAGCATGTGATGAGCCCGCCCTTGCTGGCCGTACAATTTGGTTCCTGTCATGCTCTTGGCCATTGAATCAGCCTAATGCAGCCCCTCAGCGGCCAGCCTGGTGTTCCTTGGGGCTGAGGACCTAATGTCAACAAGGCATGATTCGATTCACATTAAAGATGGATATTAAGTCCTTTTACTCGGGGTCTTGTCAAGAAAAACAAATCTGCCTGCTATCAAAGGCATAGAAAATGCCCCTTACCATGACAGCAGTTAACTGTGTTCACTGATATCAAAGAGACTGTCTGTCCCCAAGTCTTGGAGACAGTTTTGTCAAGGTCAATTCGGCTGATCTTTTTCAACGATAACCCAAAGAGGATTAAGTTAACATCTGACCTTTAAAGAGCTTTATCGTTGGGGAACCAAGCTAATTAAAAAATTAAAAGACTGCTTTTGAAAAATATTTAGACCAAAGACTAAGGAAAACATGAACACACTGCTTATAGCAACAGGAATATCGACAGAAAACCCCCAATGGCAAACTAGCTTTGTTATCACACTGTTGAACTTAATGTGGGGATTCTGGAATCAAATGAATGGGTTCCAATCCTGGCTCTGCCACTTTCTAGTTTCTAGAAACATTAGTTTCTAGTTTAATCTAGTTTCAAACTAGACATAGGCAAGCGTCTTGCCCTCTCTGAGCTCTGTTGTCTTATTTGTAAAATAGAGATAATAATAGTAATTATCTATAAGGTTAGTGCAAGGATTAAACGAGATAGTACATATAAAGCCTTTTCATTTAGGCTAACTATAAATATTACTGTGGACATTTTCAAGTCTAAACATTTTTTAATTTTGCTTTACCGACTTGTCCCATCATGTTGACAGCCGAATGGAATCTCTTGACAAAGTGGCTGGTTCTCACTATATCCAGAGTTCAGAGAAACCTCCAGGTTCTGAGATGGCTCTACTTTGGACCGAATGTTACTAGCATAGATGTAGCAGCACTAACACCCCAGCTGCCACTGCTAACATCCCAGCTGCCACTGCACTGGATCATCTGCCCCACTACACATATGACAACTCTGTTCAATACTAAAGCTATCTTGAAGAAATGGAATTGTGAGAATAGGGATGGTAATGTTGTCCGGAAAAAGTTCTGTCTTTTAAGTTCTCCTATAAATACTTTCCAATTCAAGGAGATACTGTTTATTGTTAAATATTTTCATCCAAAGCAGTGTTCCTCACCCTGGCTTACTTTTTCTTTTTCTCTTCTTCTGTCTTCTTTCCTTTTCTTTTCTTCTTTCTTTTCTTTTTTCCTTTCCTTTCCT